>NC_037329.1:121360447-121572947 GCF_002263795.3 Bos taurus
CAGGAGGGAGGAAGCCAAGGATGGCGGAGGAGTGGACGGGGAGACACTTTCTCCCCCACAATCATCATCAAAAGAGCGCATTTAACGTCAGTAAATTCCACCAAAACAACTTCTGAATTGCCGGCAGAGGACCATCAGCACCCGAAATGCAACCCAACTCTTTCGAAAGGGGTAGAGAAAAAAATAATAAAAGACCAAAAAAAAAAGAGACAAAAAAGGAGAGGGACGGAGTTCGTCCTGGGGAGGAGGCTTACAAAAGAGAGAGAAGTTTCCCAAACACCAAGTGAAACGTCTCACTGCGATTCGTGTGCGACTTTGGGCACACGAGGGCAACATAACAGGGAGAAAAAATAAACAATAAAACTGCGACTTTCGAGCCCTACGTAACTCCCCCAGCGGGAAGCAGCGCATGACGCCTGCACACGGATTAGCAAGCGGGGGCTGGGAGGGAGGCGCGCGCACGGGCTGCATCGCTGAGAGAGAATTCTTGGGGCCCTGAATACGCTGAGCACTATTGAGCGAAATAATTTGGGCTAGGCAAACCAGACTTGGGTATATACCCACGTGAAGCAGCCCACCTAAGACACCAACCAGGGCCGCGCACGGAACAAAGGACCTGAACAGAGATAGCCGGGCTGCAGCCTTCCCCTCCGGTGATAGGCAGCCAGGCCGGAAGGGGACAAATCGCAGCCCCAGAGAGACATTATCTAATACTGTAAGCAGGCTGCTTGGCTAGCTAACATGCTTGGGGGCTGGCGGTTCAACATCTGCCTGAGAGGTGCGCCGTTTTACACCCAGATAACTGAGTGGCTGGGAGGCGATAAGTCAGCTATTGGCGTTCGCCAAAACACCTCACACCTGAGCTGCTCGGACTGGGAAGAGCAACAATGCAGGCCCAACAGTAACTGCGGCCCTTGAGGCTACCCGAGTGCCCTGAACGGAGGCTTGGACCTGGGAGGTGCATTTGCAGCCCAGGGCGGCCTTCGATTGTCTCGGCGGAACAACCTAGAGGCCCGGCAGTGGTGGGCAGGCGAGGCTCACACGCCAGTGATGGGAGCACCCAGTGGGCTGAGGCACTGCGCAGCGCAACGCCGTGGTTATTTGTTTGCAGCATCCCCCTCCCTCCCACAGCGCGACTGAAAAGGTGAGCCTAAAATAAAAAAAAAAAAAGTTTTCCCCCCCGTCCGCCTTGTGCAGGGCGGAAGCCAGACACTGAAGAGCCAGCAAACAAGAAAGAAGTTATAAACGGGGAACGCCTTGGAAGCTACAGGGGCGATAGATTAAACCCGTGGTGTTACTACGGACGTACATAGGAAGGGCCTATAGATCTGAGAAATGTTAAGTTCGACAAGGGAACTAGCCCAAAAATGACTGACACGCAGACAACAACACCAGAGAGATTAGTCTAGATAATATTTTTACTATTTTTAGCGATATTCTTTCTTTCTTTTTTTTTAATTAAAAAAATTTTTTAAGTCTCTATTTGTTCCTTTAAATTTTCATCTTTATAATCTATTACTTTGCAAAAAAAAAAACAAAAGACCGATTTTTTTCTTCTTCAGCAAACTTCATATATATATTTTTTTTTTTTCCTTCTTCTTTCTTTAACATTGTATTTTTGAAATTCCACAACTCTATCTCTAGTTTTTTAATTTTAGCTTTTTGGTATATGTTATCAATTTTTTACTACAGTATTTTTTTAATATTTCTGTGACTTTTTTTTTTCTTCTGTTTCATTCTCTTCTTCTTTTATATAACATTGATATCTGAAATTCCAACTCTAACTTAGATTTTTTAATTTATGCTTTTTGGTATTTGATATCAATTTGTACCTGTATTTCTTTATAAATTTTTGCAACATTGTTCTTTCTTGTTTTTTTCTTCTTTATGTTTCTTCTTCCTTTTTTTAACATGTTTTGAATTCCCAACTCTTAGCTCTAATTTTTAATTTTTGCTTTTTGGTATTAGTTATCCAATTTTTACCTGATTTTCTTTAAATTTTCGCGACCTTGTTTGGTTTTTCTTTGTTTCGTTTTTTCTCTCTGTTCCTTTTCCTTCTTCTTTTCATTTAACATCGTATTTGAATTCCAGAACTCTACTCTAGATTTTTTTTTATTTTTTGGGCTTTTATGTATATGATTTACCAATATTTTGTAGCCTTACAGAACCCATGTTCAGGACCCATTTTCAACTAGCGAGCGAGATTACTTGGCTTGATGGCTCTCTCTCCCTTTGGACTCGCCTTTTTCTCCACAGTCGTCCTGCTGTCGTCCTCCTAACCCTCCTTACTCTCTACCCAACTTCTGTGGTTTATGTGTGTTCCAGGATAGTGGAGACCTTAGGGAACTGATTACTGGCGGAATCTGTCTCCCTTCCTTTTATTCCCCCTTTTATATCCCTTGGCCACCTCTGTCTCCTTCCTCCTTCTTCTCTTCTCTGTATAACTCCAGTGAACATCTCTGAGTGGTCAGTTGTGGGTGACATAAGAGTGACTACTGCGTACCCACTCTCTCCACTATTGATTCACCTCATTCATTTGAGTCACCTTCTAACCCCTCCTCCCTCTTCTCTTCTCCATGTAACTCGTGTGAACCTCTCTGAGTGACCCCACAGTAAAGAAACTTTTTCATCTTTAACGTAGAATGTTTTATCCATGGTGCTGTATAAGAAGGGAAGTTTTGAAACTACTGTAAAAATAAGACCGTTAACTGAAGCAGGAGGCTTACAGTTCCAAAGCCCTGCTCCCAGGGAACTCCTGACTCCAAGGAACATTATTGACAGGAGCACTCATACACGCCTCCACACCGACACTGAACAGAGCACCACAAGGGCCAACAAGGTTCCGGCAAGACATACAAGGCAGATTCTCCAGCAAAAAGGAGCACAGCCCTGAGTTCAAGATACAAGCTGCCCAAAGTCACCCAAAACCATAGGACATCTCAATAACTCATTACTGACACACCAGAACCGACACAAGCTTCCCTAACCAGAACTTGACAAGCACCTGTACAAACCCACACACAGCGAGGAAAAGCCACAATAAAGAGAAACTCCACAAACTGCCAGAATATAGAAAGGACACCCCAACTCACAATTTAAACAAGATGAAGAGACAGAGGAATACCCAGCAGATAAAGAACAGGATAAAAGCCCACCAAACCAAACAAAAGAGGAAGAGATAGGGAATCTACCTGTAAAGAATTCCGAATAATGATATGAAATTGATCCAAAATCTTGAAATCAAAATGGAATCACAGATAAATAGCTTGGAGACTAAGATTGAGAAGATGCAAGAAAGGTTTAACAAGGACCTAGAATAAATAAAAGAGAGTCAATATAAATGAATAATGCAATAAATGAAATTAAAAAACCTCTGGAGGCAACAAATAGTAGAATACAGAGGCAGAAGATAGGATTAGTGAATTAGAAGATAGAATGGTAGAAATAAATGAATCAGAGAGGATAAAAGAAAAACGAATTAAAAGAAATGAGGACAATCTCAGAGACCTCCAGGACAATATTAAACGCTACAACATTCGAATCATAGGGGTTCCAGAAGAAGAAGACAAAAAGAAGACCATGAAAAATACTTGAGGAGATAATAGTTGAAAACTTCCTAAACTGGGGAAGGAAATAATCACCCATCCAAGAAACCCAGAGAGTCCCAAACAGGATAACCAAGGAGAAACACCCCAAGACACATATTAATCAAATTAACAAAAATCAACACAAAGAACAATATTAAAAGCAGCAAGGGAAAACAACAAATAACACACAAGGGAATTCCCATAAGGATAACAGCTGATCTTTCAATAGAAACTCTTCAAGCCAGGAGGAATGGCAAGAACATACTTAAAATGATGAAAGAAATAAACCTACAGCCCAGATTATTGTACCCAGCAAGGATCTCATTCAAGTATGAAGGGAAATCAAAAGCTTTTCAGACAAGCAAAAGAGAGAGAATTCTGCACACCAAACCAGCTCTCCAACAAATACTAAAGGGATATTCTCTAGCACATAAAAGATGATAAGTTTTTTTGTTTGACGCAGAGAGTTGTGCATGCCTATGTTATCTGCACAGTTTGGACAGAAAAGAGTGGTGCTGCTAGTGAAAATGTTGTTTATGAACAGCCAAGTACTTTTTTATACTGATTGTGGATGATGCCTCTTCCACCAGGACACAGAATTAAGCTCTCGCTGAAGTCACCTTTCACCACCGAAGATCAACTGGAGCAGTGGAGAGAAAAACATAGCTAGACGTCAGAAAAGAAAGCAAGGTTAGCATAATAAGCCTTGGTTTTCCACATGATAAACACAAGCTCAGATTTATAATCTTATATATCTCACATCTAATAAACCTTCCCTCACAAGATCTTGTATTTTTCTAAGAGAGGGGTTGGGGCTTTGTAAGACTTGTTGCTTAATCGCAACTTATGGTTGAATCAGAGAGTCATTCACACATGGCTCAGAGGAACCATGCTTCAAACCACAATTGCCATGTTGCCCCCGAGAGTATTGAGCTTCGATTAATGGCTGTAATTGATATTTCCATCATTATCTGAAGTGATCTCAATATCGAAAGAGTTGGTTTACTTGCCCAAAGCCAATACCCCTCTTGGCTCCTATCCTTGTTGACAGACACTTGGGTTGTTTCTACCTTTTGGCTATTGTCAATAATAATGCTAATAGCGGAAAACACTGGTATAGGAGGGTTGTCAAAATTATTTCGCTCTTTTGAGTCCTCTGTTTTTTGAAGTTCTTTTGATACGAGGTACCTAAGGAGCAGACACAATATGAGGTGGCCCTCACTCATGGGAACTTCATATAGTTTAAATCATATTAGAGTACCATCTCTGTGTTGCCACATCCACAATAGTCTTACCATTTAATATGTTCCTCAAACCTTCTTCCAATCCTCACCAACACTTGTTATCCTCTCCCCTTCTTTCTGTCTTTTGCTTGTTTTTTATTTACTCACTGCCATTCGTTAGAGGGTGTGACACGTGGTCAATTCAGAATTACTATGGTGTTCTGGATTTGAATTACCGAATACTAACTAATTGGCCTCAATGCATCAACTCTATGGTGTCATGGGAGTCAAAATCCCTATGCTAGGTTTCATCTTCTTTGAAGAGAACTGTTTTATCTCAAGTCCATTGCCTATTTTTGAATTGGGCTGTTCTGTTGTTCGTTGTTGCCTCTGTTGAGTCTTCGTTCCTCTATAGATTCCACGCAACTATTCCATTTCTTTTTTTCAGATAAAATTGATTTGAAAATTTTTTCTCTCCATCAATATTAAGGTGGGTTGGAAATGTGATTCTTCATCTCGACTTGTATTCTGTGAGAGATAGCAGGGAATATATGTTTGGTTGTCCATGATAGTTTTGCTCCATTCTCTTAAAATTCAAATTGAAAATGAATTTTTACAAGAGCTTTAAAAAATTCTATCGTGGAGTTCGCTAGCAAATATATAAAAGATGAAAACGACACATTCCAATGGACTGGAATAGTCCACTGGGGGGGGGGGGGGGTCACAAACAAGAGTTCGGACACAATCAGAGATTTTACTTATGAGGAGGATGATGAACGTCAATATACGACAACTAATTGTTTACACCCCCTTGCCTCCCAAGGTACACCCAGGGGGGGACCAAAAGGCCAAGAAGCGGACGAGCCAGATCAAAAGGAGAGGAACTGCACTATAGAACACGACTAATATTATGGCCAATCAGGAAATTAATATAATTACACAATGGATGCAACCGTGATCAGAGTATCCACAGGTGCAATAGAGTTTTCAAGTTGCAACTGCCACCTCGCGCCGCCCATCAATAATTCATTCGAGCACGATTTACTCATCCAGGGAGTTAGGTCAAATCATTTGTATTGCTATTCACAGTTTTATATAGACTTTTATAATACGTCTATGTAAATAAAAATGGTCAAAAAAGACGATGGAAGAAGACTCATGAATGTTGGGATTGGTCCGCCTAGTCACTAGGTATACCCTTTGTATTTCCATTTTTCGCCTTTTTTCAGCGAGTCTTTATACAATTTTCCCTAATGCCACCAGTTTCCGTCTAAATGCCCCCCTCCAGGCCACGTCCATCCACTGAGACTTTAGTTATCAGCTTAGGCATAGAGAGGCGCTGAACCTAGGCTGTAATTCATCATGATCTGTCTGCATTAGTCTTTACAGCACTGGGTAGCTACTGGGGGCAGTAAGCTCAGCGTTAAAGAACTAATCACTAAGATGCCAGTGGTGGAGGTTGTTAGCTATCCAAGGCCACCTCTGGCTAAACGAAATCCAAAGAATATTTATAAGATGAGAGAGGCCTAGCAATTAGTGTCTACAAGCATAGTAGTGAGGAACAGAGGCCACTGGTATCTGATCCCCTGTGAAGAGAGTTTAATCTGTCCACAATGGGACAGCGAAGAGCAAGTAAAAAAAAAGTACCATTATATATTTACAAGACTGTGATATGAATGCAATGAAGGGAACAGCTTCCAACACAGAGAAATACCCAGAAGGCGCTTATGTAAGTAATGAGGGTAGCAGAGTACTAGTTTCTCAGAAGTAGAACATTTAAGCTGAGACTTGAAAGATGAAGCAGGAAGCACCATTACCGCAGTGGGTGAGCGTTGAGCAGAAAGTCTAGCCAAATAGCCAACTCTGCGTCTTTCTAGTGGACAGGTCTGCATATGCAGCTGCATACTTACGGTGGGATCCCCCTTTGGGGCTTTCCTTGATGGCGATCTGCGGTGAAGAATCTGCCGACAAGATGTGGGAGACCAGGGTTCGAGTCCCTGGGTTGGACCAAGATCCCCTGGAGAAAGGGAAAGGCTACCCACTCCTTTATCTGGCTACGAGAACTCCACTGGACTGAATAGTATGGAGTCGGACAACGACGTCCGGACACAACTGAGTGACTTTGCACTTTCAACCTTGCCTAGGTACACCACGGAGGACAAGAAGAACAGGCCTGCCATCTCATGCACGTCCTGTTTTTTCAGCTGCCTTTGAGTCTCAGGTTCAAACAATTTCAAGGCAAAGAGAAGGGGCCCTCTTCCCTTCCTCTTAGGTCCCAGTTTCCGTCTAAATCCCCCCTATCTGCTAAGTGAAGTCCTTGAAATGTCTTCATCACTTGGCAAACATCAGTTAAAGCCAAGTTAAACAAAAAGAGAAAAAAAAAGGCTTTAAAAATGCAAACTGAGTGGCGAAGAATTAAAATATTAAGTTGTAACTGTGTAAAAGCATAATCAGCCGCTCTTTGACGTATAGAAACATGAGATCCTCTGCCCCATTAGCAAAAGCTTTAAGGATAGCGGTATTTTCTCTCTCGTGAGGGCAAGAGGAAACGACCACATGCGTTGTCAATGGAGTCACCCGAGTCTGCGTGGCACTCGCCCCATTAGAATCTGTCCCAACCGGGACCACTCATTCGCGATAGGAAGAATAGAGACCAAAGGTGCGCAATACAGGGCATACATTGTCCGGCGTGCACATTCATATGGTCACAACATGTCATGTCCGCTTGGCTGCCTAGACTCTCACCAGGATGCTGGCACGAGAAGGGCAAGGCTGGGAACCATCTGCCGAGTTGAGTGCTGCGAGTGGACGGGCTCACAGGGACAGTCAGGAGAGGAGGAGAAGGCGGAGGGCAGAGTGGGCATTGATCTGGCAGGAGACGAGAAAGCAGACTCAAGAGCCCACGAGCCAAGAAAAATGTTGTATCATAGCAACTGAGGAAGTGTTTAAAGAAAGGAAGTGGCCAAGTATGTCAATACAGAGGGACTGCATCTCAAAATGTATCTGTCACTCGGAACACCACACCTCAGAACCATGTGGGGTGGCGGGGTGGGGGTGTGTTATTACAAATTCAGATTCCTAGGCCTCAGCCATACCTGAACCTCTGTCACTGGAGCTAGTAAATTGTCATTCTTTTAGGTGCTCAGAGATTCTGATGTATTTTCCAGGTTCGTGTTTAAGCATGTGGGATGTGGAAATTAGAGCTGGGTCTGATTCTGGTTCTTTCACTTAAACTGTTGGGCAAATTATTAACTTCTATGAGCCGTAACTTTTTAAACTCTCTAATAATACTTTCTGCATAGATTGATATAAGGAAAACTGTCACGGAGATTATATACGTAGCTTCGCTGCTGCTGCTAAGTCGCTTCAGTTGTGTCCGACTCTGTGCAACCCCATAAGACGGGCAGCCCACCAGGCTCCCCCGTCCTGGGATCTCCAGGCAAGAACACTGGGAGTGGGTTGCCATTTCCTTTCCCAAGGCATGAAAGTGAAAAGTGAAAGTGAAGTCGCTCAGTTGTGTCCGACCCTCAGTGACCCCATGGACTGCAGCCTTCCAGGCTCCTCCGATCCATGGGATTGTTCCAGGCAAGAGTACTGGAGTGGGGTGCCATTGCCTTCTCCAATATACCTGTATATATATATATACGCAATGCAGTGCTTAGTACAATGCCTGGAACAGCAGGTGAATTCAATGAACATTAACTGCTATTATTATTTAATAAAGAAAGGTCACTTGATTTGGGGGAGAAGGGTAATTTTAAAATTTCCAGATAGCTTCCGTAGAGCAGCTCGGGAAATTTTGGGAATTAGAAGGAAATACATGGATAAGAAGTAGAAGCCAATGAATGAAGATTCAAGTTCAAGCTCAGAAAAATTTGCAACAGGAGGAAAGACATTTGGGTTGCTAGTTAGAAACTGGGTAATGGTAAGAGAAAGGTATTACTAAAATAGCAGTGATGGAGGTCTTAAAGGATGGAGTAAGGGAATTTTCAATGGTGGCAGATTGAAAGCACTAGAAGAAAAGAGATTGAGAGTAGGAGCTAGTCCGGGAGAAGATGGGAAGATGGTTCAGAGGGCAGGTAGTTGGGGGAGTGGGTGGGAGCACGGAATACAAGTTAGAGAAGCTAACCATTTCACCTGAAACATGAGGAAAGAATCCAAGCAGGGGTTTACAGAGTGTGGACCGTGTCCAGCAGCATCAGGACCACCACAGTTTATTAGAAAATGCAGCTTTCCTTCTGCACTCCACACAGACCTACTCTGTCAGAAACTCAGGGCGGGGCCAGCAATCTGCGTCTTTATAAGTCTTCTAGGCAGTTCAGTGCACCTGGATTTGAGAACCACTGAATCAGGGCCATAGCTGAAAAGGCAGAGATGTCTGAGACAGAACTACGTAGTGCCTTAGGCAAGACCACTTGCTGAGTGGTAAGGGCGGTGAGGGGACTTAGTGGAGGCTGAAAGGCACGGAAGAAGGAGGTTGGACACCTGATGTAGGTGAATGCACAAGATCAGATGTACAACAAGGACTGCCAAACTACAAGACCGCCACAAAGAAGTTTAGTTTTACAATGACAATGCCATCTGAGTGGACTAGGAAAATAACGCAAAGTATTCAAAGAGAGCAGGTGTATGGACAGAGGAGACTGGCAGGCATACAGTCCATAGGGTTGCAAGAGTTGGGCATGACTGGAGCACACACGCACACACACACTGAGATATTTATGATATTGAAAGACTAAGCATTTTGCCCAGCAATAATAGGGAAAAGTTAGCAGAGTCCCAAGGCATTCATTAACACTTTGTGAAGACTATGAGAAAATGAGAGAAAAGCATCATGATTACAATGCTGAATGGCTTGCACAACGACAATTATGTTTGAAAAAAAGGCACTCTTGGGGGAATGACTGGAAGTTTTAAATCCACAGATTACAAAGGCCCCTGAGGCCATGCCTAATGGCTATTAGACTTGCCCTCATGGAAAGGAGGAGCGTTGTTAAGATGTAGTACCTGCAGTGAGGGTGTCTGGATTAGCTGGGCTTTAATCTGGAAATTGACTGCTGTGGGGTAGTGTAGGGGACCACGGCGCAGCTTTCTGGCGGTGCAGTGGCACAGAGCCAGAGCAGGACAGGATGGAGCATTTACGCTTTATCAGAGCTCCTGGGACCACGGACTGCTTGTTTGGAGGAGAGAAATGCTAATGGAGATACAGAAGATGGCTTTGAAAACCAGCACGATGAATCTCCCAAACAAAACCTGGGACCCAAGACCCGCCAAGATTACAGATGCCCCTAGAACTGTGGGCCAACATATTAGAATCTGGGCACTCCAAGGTAGTGTGAGACCAGGGCCGTCATGTAGATCAGCAGTTCCAAGAGATCATTTACAGTTGGAGTCTCAGTCCCCCAGTCATCTTAGAGATAAAGGAAAATAAGCAAGGAAGTTTAAACATTTTTGTGAAAAGCCAGGCTTCCTGGTGGCTCAGTGGAAAGAATTTGCCTGCCAATGCAGAGATGCAAATTCGATCCCTGGGTCAGGAAGATCCCCTGGAGAAGGAAATGGCAACCCACTCCAGTATTCTTGCCTGGGAAATCCCATGGACAGAGGAGCCTGGCGGGCTGTAAGCTATAGGGTCACAAAAGAGTTGGACTCAACTTAGACATTAAACAACAATAACGCACAGCTTTAATGCTGCAAAGGCCAAGGCTAAGGCGAGTCACCTTTAATACCATGCTTCCTGGATGAAGACCCAGAATCCATGTTGAGATGAGATGCTACAGGTAACAGGGACTCGTAATAAATCACCACACAGGGTGAGTAGAGTGTTTGAGGGAGGAACAGTGATGTGTGAACAGGACAGGAAGAGTCTGAAAGGGAGAGGGTTATTGGGGGCAGCAGCAACCTCTGTGCCGTGGGGCCAATTAGGGCCTGGGCCTGTTCCTGTCTGCGAAATGAGACAGGAGAGAACCACAGAGAGACGTGCTGTCCCCCATGCCACACTTTCCCCAGTTTCTTTCTGTCTGCTCCTCAGAACTCACTTCATTGCATTCAAGGCTTATCTGTAGACCTCACTCAGCACAGACTTCGGCCAGCGTGTTGTCTTTTAGACATGTTTTTGCTTGGCCATGCTTACACTCTTCAGGGCCAGTGCTATACCCATTGGGAACTAAAAGGAATCAAGTCCCCTGTAAACAGTGAGTGGCTCTGAATTTAACAGCTTTCTACAAATGATGTGGCATTTAAATAGGAAGCTGAGAGGCCAAGGTGTCTCACCCAAAACACTCTTTAGGTCTCAATTCCAGCACTCTGATACACCCTCAGGCTCCAGTATCCTTTGCTCCCATCAGCACGGGGTGGGAGGCATCACATGTAGACTATTATACTGAAAGGGATCTTGGGGGTCACCCAGGCTAAGCCCCCTGGGAACAACAGGTAAGCCAGGTGGAACAAGACTGGAACCGCAGGTGTCCTGAGCCCTCTCTGAACTACAACTCTTCTCTCCTCTTTCATTCCTACTTTGTGAAATGCAATCTGAAATAAAGTTTCAAAAATTTAAAAAAATTTCAGTTCAAAAATTGTACTATATATCTTTCTGTATATATACACACACAAATACATGTGTCTGCATGCATGCTAAGTCACTTTAGTCATTTCCAACTCTTTGTGACCCTATTAACTAGGAGTAGCCCACCAGGCTCCTCTGTCCATGGGATTCTCCAGGCAGAATACTGGAGTAGGTTGCCATGCCCTCCTCCAGGGGATCTTCTGACCCAGGGATCAACCCGTGTTCCTGCATCTCTGCATTGGCAGGCAGGTTCTTATCACTAGTGCCGCCTGGGAAGCCCCCAGGTGATCTCTTAATCTAGTGCTATTTTGTGCACTAAATGGCTGGAGTCACGATCTCTCTTTTGCGACACCTGGACTGTAGCCTGCCAAGGCATCTCTGTCCATGGAATTCTCCAGGCAAGAATTGGAGGTCGCCATGCTCACCTCCAGGGGATCTTCTCGACCCAGGGATAGAAATTGTGTCTCTTATGTCTCTTGCATTGGCAGGTGGGTTCCTGACTACTAGCACCACTTGGAAGCCATGTATATATACAATTTTATATATATATATATATATATATATATATATATGTATGTATTCATCACACTAAGATTAGAGTCAATAGAAGGAGATAAAGGGTAAAGGTCAGGTAAATGCATAGAAATCAAATATCACCTCAAATACAGTAACGACACACATCCACTCAGTTAAATTACCTAAGGTGGAAAAACAGGAGGGAGGAGCCAAGATGGCGGAGGATAGGACGGGGAGAACATTTTCTCCCCACAAATTCATCAAAAGAGCATTTAACGTCAAGTAAATTCCACAAAACAACTTCTGAATGCCGGCAGAGGACATCAGGCACCCAGAAAAGCAACCCAACTCTTCGAAAGGAGGTAGGAAAAAATATAAAAGACAAAAAAAAAGAAGACCAAAAAAGGGAGGGACGGAGTTCCGTCCTGGGAAGGGAGTCTTAAAAAGAGAGAAGTTTCCAAACACCAGGAAACCGTCTCACTGCCGATCTGTGCCGAGCTTTGGAAGCACAGAGGGCAACATAACAGGGAGAAAAAATAAAACAATTAAAACTCGCAGATTTCGAGCCCTACGGTAACTCCCCCAGCGGAGAAGCAGCGAGACGCCTGCACACGCCATTAGCAAGCGGGGGCTGGCAGGGAGGCGCGGCACGGGCTGCATCGCTGAGAGTAAGAATCTGGCCTGAATACCCTGAGCACTATCTGAGCGAAATAATTTGGGCTAGCAAACCAGACTGTGGATATATACCACGTGAAAAGCCAGCCCAACCTAGACACCGCCAGCCGCGCACGGAACAAAGGATGAACAGAGATAGCCGGCTGCAGACCTTCCCCTCCGGTGATAGGCAGCCAGAGCCGGAAGGGGACAATCGCAGCCCCAGAGAGACATTATCTATAAAACTGTAAGCAGGCTTCTTTGCTAGCTAAAACTGCTTGGGGGTCTGGACGGTCAACATCTGCCTGAGAAGGTGCGCCGGTTTACAACCCAGATAACTGAGTGGCGGGAGGCGATAAGTCGCAGCATTGGCGTTCGCCAAACCCTCATCACCTGAGCTGCTCGGACCTGGGAAGAGCACAAAAATGCAGGCCCAACAGAGTCTGCGCCTCTGAGGACTACCCGAGTGCCTGAACCGGAGCGCTTGGACCTGGGAGGTGCATGCAGCCCAGGGCCGGCCTCGGATTGTTCTCGGCGGAACAACCTAGAGCCGAGCAGTGTGGGCAGGAAGGCTACACACGCCGTGAGTGGGAGCAGACCCAGTGTGGCTGAGGCAACTGCGAGCGCACGCCAGTGTTATTTGTTTGCAGCATCCCTCCCTCCCTCCCACAGCGCGACTGAACAAGTGAGCCTAAAAAAAAAAAAAAAAAAAGTTTCCCCACCGTCCCCTTTGTGTCAGGGCGGAAGCCAGACACTGAAGAGACCAGCAAACAGAAGAAGTTATAACAGAGGGAAACGCCTTGGAAGCTACAGGCGATAGATTAAAACCCCGTGGTTACTACGGACTACATAGGAAGGGCCTATAGATCTTGAGAAATGTAAGTCGGACCAAGGAAACTAGCCAAAAATGAACTGAACCCACCATACAACAAAACCAGAGAAAGTCCTAGATATATTTTTTACTATTTTTACGATCATTCTTTCTTTCTTTTTTTTTTAATTAAAAAAATTTTTTAAGTCCTATATGTTCCTTTAATTTTCACTTTATAATCTATTACTTTGCAAAAAAAAAAAAAAACCCGATTTTTTCTTCTTCAGCAAACTTCATATATATATTTTATAATTTTTTTTTTCTTCTTCTTTCTTTAACATTGTATTTTTGAAATTCCAAACTCTACTCTATGTTTTTAATTTTAGCTTTTGGTATATGTTATCAATTTTGTACCTACAGTTTTTTTTATAATTTCTGTGACTTTTTTTTTTCTTCTGTTCATTCTCTTCTTCTTTTATATAACATTGTATATCTGAAATTCCAAACTCTACTCTATAGATTTTTTAATTTATGCTTTTTGGTATTTGATATCAAATTTGTACCTGTATTTCTTATAATTTTTGCAACATGGTTTTTCTTTGTTTTTTTCTCTCTTTATGTTTCTTCTTCCTTTTTTTTAACATTGAATTT
Organism: Bos taurus; assembly: GCF_002263795.3. NCBI lineage: Eukaryota > Metazoa > Chordata > Mammalia > Artiodactyla > Bovidae > Bos > Bos taurus. The sequence continues at coordinate 121,374,452 of NC_037329.1, forward strand.
TTGAAATTCCAAACTCTACTCTAGATTTTTAATTTTTGCTTTTTGGTATAGTTATCAATTTTGTACCTGTATTTTCTTTATAATTTTCGCGACCTTGTTTGTTTTTTGTTCGTTTTTTTTCTCTCTTTCTTTTCCTTCTTCTTTTCTTTAACATCGTATTTTGAAATTCCAAACTCTACTCTAGATTTTTAATTTTTGCTTTTATGTTATTTGTTACCAATTTTGTACCTTTAAGAACCCAATGTTCAGGACCCATTTTTCACTACGGAGCGAGATTACTGGCTTGACTGCTCTCTCTCCCTTTGACTCGCCTTTTTCTCCACCAGGTCGCCTGTGTCTCCTCCCTAACCCCCTCTACTCTACCCAACTCTGTGAGTTTATGTGTGTTCCAGATAGTGGGAACACTTAGGGAACTGTTACTGGCTGGATCTGTCTCCCTCCTTTTCATTCCCCCCTTTTATCCCTCTGGCCACCTCTTGTCTCCTTCCTCCTTCTTCTCTTCTCTGTATAACTCCGTGAACATCTCTGAGTGGTCCAGTTGTGGAGTGCACATAAGGAAGTGACTACTGGCTACCCCACTCTCTCCACTATTGATTCCACCTCATCTCATTTGGGTCACCTCTAACTCCCTCCTCCCTCTTCTCTTCTCCATGTAACTCTGTGAACCTCTCTGAGTGACCCTCACAGTAGAGAAACTTTTCATCTTTAACGTAGATGTTTTATCAATGGTGCTGTATAGAAGGAGAAGTTTTGAAACTACTGTAAAAATAAGACCGATAACTGGAAGCAGGAGGCTTAAGTCCAAACCCTGACTCCAGGGAACTCCTGACTCCAAGGAACATTAATTGACAGGAGCTCATCAACGCCTCCAAACCGACACTGAAACCAAGCACCACACAAGGGCCAACAAGTTCCAGGGCAAGACATACCAAGCAAATTCTCCAGCAAACAAGGAGCACAGCCCTGAGCTTCAAGATACAAGCTGCCCAAAGTCACCCCAAAACCATAGACATCTCATAACTCATTACTGGACACCCACCAGAACACCGACACAAGCTTCCCTAACCAGGAAACCTTGACAAGCCACCTGTACAAACCCACACACAGCGAGGAAAAGCCACATAAAGAGAACTCCACAAACTGCCAGAATATAGAAAGGACACCCCAAACTCAGCAATTTAAACAAGATGAAGAGACAGAGGAATACCCAGCAGATAAAGGAACAGGATAAAAGCCCACCAAACCAAAACAAAAGAGGAAGAGATAGGGAATCTACCTGATAAAGAATTCCGAATAATGATAGTGAAATTGATCCAAAATCTTGAAATCAAAATGGAATCACAGATAAATAGCTTGGAGACTAAGATTGAGAAGATGCAAGAAAGGTTTAACAAGGACCTAGAATAAATAAAAGAGAGTCAATATAAATGAATAATGCAATAAATGAAATTAAAAACACTCTGGGGCAACAAATAGTAGAATAACAGAGGCAGAAGATAGGATTAGTGAATTAGAAGATAGAATGGTAGAAAATAAATGAATCAGAGAGGATAAAAGAAAAACGAATTAAAAGAAATGAGGACAATCTCAGAGACCTCCAGGACAATATTAAACGCTACAACATTCGAATCATAGGGGTTCCAGAAGAAGAAGACAAAAAGAAAGACCATGAGAAAATACTTGAGGAGATAATAGTTGAAAACTTCCCTAAACTGGGAAGGAAATAATCACCCAAGTCCAAGAAACCCAGAGAGTCCCAAACAGGATAAACCCAAGGAGAAACACCCCAAGACACATATTAATCAAATTAAACAAAATCAAACACAAAGACAAATATTAAAAGCAGCAAGGGAAAACAACAAATAACACACAAGGGAATTCCATAAGGATAACAGCTGATCTTTCAATAGAAACTCTTCAAGCCAGGAGGGAATGGCAAGACATACTTAAAATGATGAAAGAAAATAACCTACAGCCCAGATTATTGTACCCAGCAAGGATCTCATTCAAGTATGAAGGAGAAATCAAAAGCTTTTCAGACAAGCAAAAGCTGAGAAATTCTGCACCACCAAACCAGCTCTCCAACAAATACAAAGGATATTCTCTAGACAGGAAACACAAAAACGGTGTATAATTCGAACCCCAAACAATAAAGTAAATGGCAATGGGATCATACTTATCAGTAATTACCTTAAACGTAAATGGGTTGAATGCCCCAACCAAAAGACAAAGACTGGCTGAATGGATACAAAAACAAGACCCCTACATATGTTGTCTTACAAGAGACCCACCTCAAAACAGGGGACACACCATTATCATCTCTATTATCTCTATTATCATCATCACCACCATCACAACCACCATCACCACCATCGCCACCATCATCACCAACCACCACCATCATCATCATCACCCATCACCTACCATCACCACCAGCACCAGCACCACCAGCACCACCATCACAACCACCATCATCACCATCGCCACCATCATCACCAACCACCACCACCATCACCACCACCATCATCACAACCCCATCATCATCCTCACCCATCACCACCACCATCACCACTATTATCACCACTATCACCTACCATCACCACCATCACCAGCACCACCACCACCACCATCACATTAACCATCATCACCGTCACCTGCCGTCACTGTCACCTCTCTCTTCGTTACCACAACCAGCACTATCTTCTCCAGTGCTATCACCACTCATACCAACCGGCTGCATCTAGCAGCTTACAGTCTTAATTAGAGCAACAAAAGAAGACACACATGAAATAAAGGTTCTGATTGACATCAGCACACCTGTGGGACTCTGGCAGCTTTGCTGTTTGATATGTCTCACACAGTGCCTTCATATTATAGGCATAAGCAAGATCTATAGTCAGTAGTGATTAGCTGGCCAACCTTGTAGGAGTGGAAATATATAAGCAAGTCAGGGATTGATGCAGTGCTTTCTTTCCAGCCGGACGTCCACCCTGGGAAGTGCTGGGCCTTTCCAGGCTCCCAGGGTCATGCCCTAATCAAGCTTGCCAGGAAGATCATACCAACTGCTGTTACCATGGAGCACATCTCAGAGAAGGTGTCCCCCTCAGGAAACATCTCCAGCGCACCCAAGGAATTTTCTGTCTATGTGAGAAGCTGTCTAAATCTTCCTTCAGAAGGGGTTATAGGAGGTGATCAGCTAGGAACTGGGAGCTGGGGTCTCATCTGAGCTGTGCAGCTAAACATTTCTGTGTATTACTTCCAGTATCTCAGCTTTGTCATCTGCAAAGTGAGAGGGTTGGACCAGATGATTACTACTACTTAATGCTATTTTAAAAAATTTTATCCAAGTTCAGTCAGTCAGTTCAGTTGCTCAGTCATGTCCGACTCTTTGCGACCCCATGAATCGCAGCATGCCAGGCCTCCCTGTCCATCACCAACTCCCGGAGTTCACTCAGACTCACATCCATTGAGTTAGTGATGCCATCCAGCCATCTCATCCTCTGTCATCCCCTTCTCCTCTTGCCCCCAATCCCTCCCAGCATCAGAGTCTTTTCCAATGAGTCAACTCTTCGCATGAGGTGGCCAAAGTACTGGAGTTTCAGCTTTAGCATCATTCCTTCCAAAGAAATCCCAGGGCTGATCTCTTTCAGAATGGACTGGTTGGATGTCCTTGCAGTCCAAGGACTCTCAAGAGTCTTCTCCAACACCACAGTTCAAAAGCATCAATTCTTTGGCACTCAGCCCGCTTCACAGTCCAACTCTCACATCCATACATGACCACAGGAAAAATCATAGCCTTGACTAGACGGACCTTTGTTGGCAAAGTAATGTCTCTGCTTTTGAATATGCTATCTAAGTTGGTCATAACTTTCCTTCCAAGGAGTAAGCGTCTTTTAATTACATGGCTGCAGTCACCATCTGCAGTGATTTTGGAGCCCAGAAAAATAAAGTCTGACACTGTTTCCACTGTTTCGCCATCTATTTCCCATGAAGTGATGGGACTGGATGCCATGATCTTCATTTTCCGAATGTTGAGCTTTAAGCCAACTTTTTCACTCTCCTCTTTCACTTTCATCAAGAGGCTTTTGAGTTCCTCTTCACTTTCTGCCATAAGGGTGGTGTCATCTGCATATCTGAGGTTATTGATATTTCTCCCGGCAATCTTGATTCCAGCTTGTGTTTCTTCTAGTCCAGCGTTTCTCATGATGTACTCTGCATAGAAGTTAAATAATCAGGGTGATAATATACAGCCTTGATGAACTCCTTTTCCTATTTGGAACCAGTCTGTTGTTCCATGTCCAGTTCTAACTGTTGCTTCCTGACCTGCATACAGATTTCTCAAGAGGCAGATCAGGTGGTCTGGTATTCCCATCTCTTTCAGAATTTATACAGTTTATTGTGATCCACACAGTCAAAGGCTTTGACATAGTCAATAAAGCAGAAATAGATCCAAGTTATATGTGTACAATTCCCATAGATGAAAATGAAACAAGATTTTCCCTTGTCTCACTTCTCCCACCAATTTTTACTCCCTGGAAGCTTTCACTTGCCAGAGTTTGGGCTGCTTGTGTGGTTACTCCCTTCATATTTGCTATTACTGTTATTCCTTGATTTTTCAGTTTTGATTGTTACAATTGACTTCCTTGAATGGAAAATGGAGATTAGTTCTCTTCCATGCCTCTCCCAATTCTCCCAAAATGTTTATGTCTTAACTTAAAAGAAAAAAAAAAAAACAAGTTTATTGAGATATAATTCAGACATCAGCAATTCAGTCAGGTAAAGTGTACACTTGGTAACTTTTGGTATATTCACAGAGTTGCATAACCATGATCATGATCAATTTTAGAGTGTTTTTACTATTCTCCAGAGAAACCCTGCACCCCTTAGCTGTCACTTCTCATCCCCCACCTCACTGCCCCAGCCACTGACAACCACTAGTCTCTCTTGTATCTATAGATTTGACTCTTTCAAATGTTGTCATTGTTGTTTAGTCACGAAGTCATGTCTGACCATTTGCAGCCCTTTGGACTACAGCCTGCCAGGCTTCTCTATCCATGGGATTTTCCTGGCAAGAATACTGCTCAAGTACGGGTTGCCATTTCCTTCTCCAGAGGATCTTCCCAATCCAGGGATAGATCCCATGTCGTCTGCTTAGCAGGCGGATTCTTTACCACTGAGCCACTTGGGAAGCCCTATTTTGGATAGTTCCTATAAAATGGAATCATATTGTATGTGAATGGTTTTTGTGAATGGCTTGTTTCACTCAGCATAATGTTTTCAAGGTCTATGTAGGCTAAAATGTGTCAATATTTCATTTTTAATTGCTGAATGATATTTTACTATATGGATAGTAAAATATCCATTTTTATTTATCCATTCAGCAGTTGCTGGACATCTTAGTGGATCCCACTCTTTTAACTGTTATGAACAATGAACAATGCTGCTGTGAGGCGCTGGGTACAAAGCTTTCTGTGGACCTGAGTTTTCATTTCTCTTGGGTTTGTGCCTCGGAGCAGAGTTTCTAGATCACATGATAAATCTGTGTTTCATGTGTGAGACACTGGCAGATGGTATATCTCAGCTTCAGTACACATCCAATGTGTTCATTGTGAGTCTGTGAACAGTATTGTTCTTAGCTGAGTCATACAATGCCCTTGAATACATTTTCTTTTTTTAAAACCTTTTAATTTTGTATTGGGGTATAGCCTATTAATAATGTGATAGTTTCAAGTGACCAGCAAAGGGACTCAGCTGTACATATACACATATCCATTCTCCCGAAACTCCCCTCCCAACCAGGCTGCCACATCACTGAGCAGAGTTCTTTCTCTGTGCTCTACAGCAGATCCTTGTTGGTTATCCACTTTAAATGTATCAGTGTGTACGTAGCCATCCCAAACTCCATAACTATCCCTTCCCTGCATCCTTCCCAGGGATCGCACCCATGTCCCCTGCATTGCAACGCAGACTCTTCACCACTAGACCACCAGGGAAGTTCCTTTATTTTTTAAAGATATCCCTCGGGAGCAGTCTGCTCACATCTCTTCCCACCTGGTGCCTGGTCAGGCCTGCTGCACAGCTGTTATCAGGGGATTTCAGCTCCACTCTCTGAGGATTTGACTTGTTTTAAATCTGTTGTTTTAAAAATGTTTTTAATGTTTCTTCTTTGGTTTTCTGTTTTACTGTTTGGAATATCTAATCTATTTATATTTTAAACCTAATTTTGAATATTTAAATTCTGCTGTTATGATTATTCTGATTTTTTTTTTTTTTTGCAAATGCTCCCTTTTTCTAGAATTCTAAATATCTTCCGCCCTTATCATGGTATGCAGATACTTCCCTCCAACGTCCTGAAGAGTATGAGCAGATGTAGATTTGTTCACATGTTTTCAGCTCCTTCACATACTCCCAGAGTTACCTCCCTTGCGTATTTATATATGGCTCTCTCTTCCTTGCTAAAGTGCTTTCCTTCCGTGTGTTTGGTTGATGCTTGTTCTGTTCTCATTTAAGAGCTGAAGCAGTCAAAAGGCTTGGCTTTTTTTCTGCAGCTAACTATTATTGGGCAAGCTGACAGCACAGCCTTCTGACAGCGTCGATGGGTCACCTGGTTGGAGACCCCAGAGGTGTGGTTTTCTCACGAAGGTGTTGACCCCAAGGAATCCTGACCAGACCTTGTGGCCCAGGGGTTATTCCAGCTCCGCCCACACCTGGGTTGTGGCAGTGCACAGCCCATCATTCATGATAGGATCTACCTCCCCTGTTATTTCTGCCAGTGATGCCCTTGAGGTCAGTTGTCCTGGAGGTGGGAAGAAAACGACAGTTGCTTTTCTGCACCAGGACAGGAGTGATGGCTAGGCTTAAATGCTCCTTAAAAAGTCCATCAGAGGAACTTCCCTGGTAGTATAGCAGATGGGGAGTCTGCCTGCCAATGCAGGGGACACGAGGGTTCAAATCCCTGGTCTGGGAAGATTCCACTTGCCAAGGGCAACTAAAGCCCACACACCACAGGTACTGAGCCTGCGCACTGCAACTTACTGAAGCCTGTGTGCCTGGAGCCTGTGCCCTGCAACAAGAGGCGCCACCGCTGTGAGAAGCCCATGCGCAGAAAACTAAAGAGTGGGTCCCGCTCACCGCAACTAGAGAAAGCTCACACACAGCGAAAGACCTGGTGCGATGAAAACTTAATCGCTTTTTAAGAAGATCATCAGCCCACCCTCAAATGAGGGGACTCCCAGCTTCATGCTTGGCCTTCACACCGTGGCCCCACCTCTGGCCCTAAACTCGGAGTCAGCACCAGCTCCAGCGTGCTGCTGGTTTGCCCCCTGCAGCCAGCACGACTTGAGTTTCCTCTAGGCCAGTGCGCCATTTGGCCGTCTCCAGACGCTTTTCTCTTCGGGTCTGCGCCCGTGTTTCCCTCAGAGGTTTATGCCTTACTCCGTCCCCTCAGGGTCCCTCTCTGAAGGGGGCTCAGCGTTAAACACGGCGCTTACCTGCCTTGTGTGTCGTTGGAACACCTTTAGATGCTGTGGCTCTCGAGTTGTAAACAGATTGCCATCCTTTGATGCGAGCCTGCTGGCACTCACAGTCGGTGTCTACAGACACTTGTAGTTGAGTTATACTGGATTGGAGCAGGTCAAACCTGTCTCAGAAAAGTGCACACAGTTGCTCATTAGAGAGGAATTATGAGTGAATCCTTCAGGCAAGAATCCTTTAAGGAATTGACCATATTTAAAGAGTGAAAAAAAAATCCTTTTAGTAAGACCAAAATACTTCTCACTGTTTTTCTCAATATTAGCACATTTATGAACCAAGTTGAAATTAAAACAGGATCATAAAGAAGGTTTGAAATAAAACTAGCATATCTCTCTGAACAGGCTAAAGGAACTATATGAGATGATTATATATATGTCAAATATGAAATATGTATGTTTATATTGTCATTGTATAGATGAAAAGTATATATAATTGTGGGGCATTATTTAATCATGATGTATCCAGTTCTTTTAGTTATCCATTTATTTCTGGCTGCGCTGGGTCTTCCCTGCTGCGTGTGGGCTTTCTGTAGTTGCAATAAGCAGGAGCTACTCTGTTGCGGACAGTGGGGTCTGGGCTCTGGGCTTCAGTAGCTGTGCGCACAGGCTAGTAGCTGCAGCTCGTGAGCTCCGGAGCGAGGGCCCAGTACTTGTGGCCCACAGGCTTCGTTGCCCTGTGGTGTGTGGGGTCTTCTCGGATCAGGAGTCCAACCTGCATCCCCTGCATTGGCAGGCAGAGATTCTTAACCACTGGATAACCAGGGAAGTCCCAATTCTTTTACAAAATTGACTCATATTTTAAATATTATGATTTTCATTACAAAATGATTGAACTCATGAAACTTTATTTTTTGTTGAGGTGCTGCAATTCAAAGACTCTAACCATAAACTTTAGATTTGCAAGATAATGTCCACCAGTGTGCTCTCTCTCTCCTCATAAATCTTCAGCTTTAAAGGGTAGAGAAGAAAGGTCAAAAGCACAAGGGAAATTGCACACACATATCAACAAAAGCTTACTTTTTGGATGGAGCTATCTGTGTGATCAAAGTTCAGCAAACTGGTGAAGTTTAACGCGTTTTGGGTCGATGTTGGGGCTCATTTTTTGGTTTATTTTACCCAAAGCGTAGTAAATACAGTTAGGAGGTCAAAGTCAATGCTGACATGTGCTGTCATCTGTCTCTTCATCCCGTCTGTCTGTCTCTCTCCATCTTAGTCTGTTCAGCCCTTTGATTAGGCTGGTTCTTGCCTCACAATCCTCCCCCCCTTCCATACCCAGTGCTGACATGCAGCGCAGCAGTGTGTCCCTGGTGGACACCAAAGATGTCTGGGGAATTGTTACTTAAACAGACAATTGACTCCGTTTATTTTAACAGAACACACATTCATTACAACCTCCCTGTCTGTTGCTTTCTTTATAGGGCGTCTTGAAACAATGTGAAGGAGAAGAAATTTTTCTAGGTCAGTTTGTATATAACAAAACAGGGACCACCGTCCAAACATTTGCACTCCAGGTAATGAGAGCCTTGGGAGAAGGTGCGGTATCCATGGCTCCATCCCCAGGAGGGATTTGTGGGGTTGCTTGATGTAAAGTGGTGTGTGAGAATGACTGTGACAGAAGTGTGAGATAAGCAAGCCTTGTCTGAATTCCAGTTCTTAGCTCCAATCATGTTCATAAGTTTTAAAGCAAAAAAACAGGCAAATATAATACAAAAGTTGTTTCCGAGACAAATTTTTTTTATTATTTGCTATTACTTTTATACACACACACACACACATACACACATACTCTTCCTCAGTCCTTATTTGTCAGATTCCCTTGATAATATTTAATCTGACAGTCACTGTCTTCTTCCTTGGATAGAGGGGGTGGGGATGATGGTACAAAAGAAGATGATTGGAGGCAGAGAGGAACTTAGAGAGAATAGATATTTCATACCAGATAAGAAAAACTTCTTAGCCTAACTCAAAGGGGAAGGAATACCAGTTGGTAACTTATAAATCCCTAAAAGTCAGTAAGGCATAAGAAATGTAATTCACTAGTTCTCATTAGTCACAGGAACTAGTGAAAAGATGTAAAAGGCACCTCAAGCTGTGTAAACACAAGTGTGTTACGCCTCTTGGCCAGTGGCGAGAAAATCTAAGCGGAAAGCAATGTATGTGTCAGAAATGAATGCCCTTACCGAGTTCCACAGTCAACTGTACATCCACGTCGCTCCCTGCCCCTCCCTGGGGCAGCCAGTCAGGACCACCGTGGAGGCAGGAGAAGGCGGAGAGGGCCCCGGTGTGCAGACCACCGTGCTATCTGCCTTCCCCGTGTCTGCCTTTTTATCAGCTCTTTCCTGACGGTAGACCAGGATGTCATCCGTTAGACTGGTGCTTGAAAGTACTTGAGTTAAGAAGGAAAGAAAGTGTTCTAATTTTTTTCATTTATATCAGCATTACTTGAGATTCTTTGAGATAGTTCATTTGATAAGACATTAATTTTAATCTTTTCTATTTTTTCAGCATGAAGTTCCTGAATTCTTGTTATGTGTGAAACTTAAAATTCTCAGCAATTGGGGACACCCAAACTATACTTGTTTATATAGATTCAGGGTTCATGGCACCCCAAAAGATGACAGCTAGAAGAACTGGTGCAGGCAGCCATGATCACAAGTCCAAAATAGTCAGGTACTTCAATTCCCTTTGATTATATCACATCCATAGGAATCAAAAATCAGAAGTGGGAGAGAAACCTTAAAGTGGTTCTTACCTGCAGTAAAAAGTGAATGAATTTTACTATTAAGAATATGAAAATAAATTCAGTCTCTGCATTAGTGTGGCTTCTGAGGATGAATCATGTTGTTGAAGCACTGAAAAATGAGTTTGCATTTAGAAGAAGATGGTAATTCTCAACACTCTTTCTCGTAATAGCATATTTGCTTTCATTTATTAATTCATCCACACCAGGCATGGATATCTGCTGTTACCACTATTACTTAACACTGATCTGGACACACTCTGTAATTAGAGAAGCTAAAGAAATTAGAGGTAAAATTTAAGAAGGCCAACCATAATTCATTTGCAGATGACTTGATGAATTCCTTCAAAAGCAATAAAATCAATGAAAAAATACATTATAAACAAAGATGGATACAAAATTATCATATATAAATCAAAATAAAAAATATAAACCACAACCAGTAAGAGGATATAATTTACAAAAGCCTCAATGGAAATTTTAAAAAAATCAAATGAAAGAATTAAACTGTATGAAGACCCAATAAAACAGCAGTGGATAATGAAAAGACCTAAAAAAATGGAAAGATTATCCTGCCTGTGGATACAAAAACTTAGCTGTCAAGAAGTCGATTCTGTCTAAACTGATCTACAAATTCAGTTAAATCGTAAATTAAAACCCAGAAAAAAAAAAATTCTGATATTTTGGCCATATGTGAGGGCTTGTGGACTGCCTCAAATAGTGACAAGATTTCAGAGGCCTGTTTAATATCTTTATTGTTTGAGGTTAGAAGCCACCTTTCTTTCCAGATTGCCCAGTGAACCTGCCCCACGGAGGATGCATAGTGGGAGCCCGAGTATATATCAGCCAGGAGCTGATTTCTGCCTTCTGAGCTGAGGTCCCTGGGGGCAGGGCTTTTGCTTTAATAATCCCTTTAAGTATTGCCACTGCATACCCAGGGGCTTCCCTGGTAGCTCAGCTGGTGAAGAATAAGCCTGCAATGCAGGAGATCACAGTTCGATCCCTGGGTTGGAACGATCCCCTGGAGGAGGACATGAGTTTGAATTAACGCCCCAAGGCTTATACCCTATCTCTCATGTATATACAGTTTGAAATGCTTTTTAAAGTCTGGGAGTGCCAAAGCTGGGGTTGAGAGTAACTTTATTAACATTTTTATTGTTTCACAGACCGGTTTGGCACTCTTTAGTCCCAAACAGGGGTTCAAGGTCACGTCCCTTCAGTGCCCCGCTAGAGGGGTTTTCGCTGTGAGCCCGTAGTTTAGGATCTAAATCCGACAGAACCCTGCCATTTCCAGAAACCCTCTCAGTTGGCTGTGGGTCTCGCTGCAGCTGCTGCTAAGTCGCTTCAGTCTGACTCTGCGAGCCCACAGATGTTCCCAATTCTGCAATTGCTTACTTCCTATGAGGCCAAAGACCCCCGCTGTCCTTGAGAGAGAGCAAAGCCTAGATACTTGCTCTTTGCATATCTGGGCCTTTTTCTGGGAGGCCTTATATCCACAATTGGCCAAACAGTTCAGAGTCCTGATGGTATTTTGTACACATGTGTCACCTGTAGGACTCGCTGTGAGCAAGTCATGCACATATCGGAGTAAGAGTCCTTCATCCAATCTTAAATTTCTAAAGACTGTAGCTGGCATCTCCCCAAACAAGGTAGGGGAATTCCTAAATCCTTGAGGCAGGACTGTCCAACAATACTGTCGGATTACTTGTGTTTCTGGGTCCTGCTATTCAAAAGTAAATAGATGGCTGTGATTTTTCTGTAATTGGAATGTGTAAGAAAGCATCTTTTAAGTACAGGACTGAGAACCAGCCATATTCTCCTGGAATAGTTGTAAGCAGGGTACATAGGGCTTCCCTTGTAGCTCATTCGGTAAAGAATCTGTCTGCAGTGCAGGAGATCTGGGTTCGATTCCTGGGTCGGGAAGATCCCCTGAAGAATAAAATGGCAACCCACTTCCCGTATTCTTGCCTGGAGAATCCCATGGACAGAGGAGCCTGGCAGGCTACAGTCCATGGGGTCACAAGAGTCAGACATGACTTAGTGACTAGACCACCATGGATTAGGTCCCACAGGGTATAAGACTTCATTAACAGCCCTCAAGTCCTGGACAGACTGATACTCTGTCGAGTCTGGCTTCTTAACCAGGAGGATTGCTGTTGCTGCTAAGTCGCTTCAGTCGTGTCCGACTCTGTGCGACCCCATAGATGGCAGCCCACCAGGCTCCCCCGTCCCTGGGATTCTCCAGGCAAGAACACTGGAGTGGGTTGCCATTTGTTATATGCAGACCTGCAAGGTTTAATCAGTCCTATTTTCAAAAACTTTTCTAGAGTTGGCTGTATTCCCTTTTGGGCTTCTTGTCTCAGAGGATATTATTTTAGATTAGGTGTCCCAGAATCCCTTTTTGATGGGATTTGTATTGGTCTTGCTTTTTTGGCCTTCCCCAGAGTGCTATCAGTAGGTGAAGAATCTGCGTGCAATGCAGGAGACACAGGAAATGCAAGTTCAATATATGAGTTGGGAAGATCTCCTAGAGAAGAAAATGGCAACCCACTCCAGTATTTTTGCCTGAAAATCCCATGGAGAGAGGAGCCTAAAAGGGGTCTAAAAGGGTCACAAAGACTCAGAAACAACTGAGAGACCAAGCACACACACAGACAGTGCTGTCAGCCCACACTTCTGGCCTTAACTTTTCACAGACCTCGGTGGGGAAGAACTCTGTCTCCTCCTCTGGGGTTTTCATGAGCATCATTTGTAGGCTCAGCACATGCTCCAGTGGGACCCTAGTGTCAAACTGTTCTTGGTGGAAAAAGTTACTTGAGCATTTAATTTACAAAGGAGATCTCATCCCCAAGGCGGGGCTAGGGCGCTCTGACACATAAGAAGTTGTGTTTCAGGCTGAGATCCCCTAGTTGGCATTATAGAGGTAGTTAAAATGAATGGTTTACTACTTGTCCAGAACTCCCAAGACTGGGATACACTGGGATGTTTTCTGTGCCACCGTGGTGTTCACTGCAGAATATGTGGCACCCGTATCTGTTAGAAAGCCCATCGATTTATTCCCCACTGGCAGAGTCACCCGGGGCTCCTGTGGCAAAATTAGAATCAGATGCCTCAAGCCTAAGGGAGCCGGTGGGACTTTTCATTCATTATCAGAATATTCCCCTCTTTCTACCATATGAGAGGCTCCTGTCCCCCTGATATACTTTAGCGCCATCATTTTTCCAGTGCCCATCCTCCTTGCAGTAAGCACACTGTTCCTCCCCCAGTGGTGGTGGCTTACCTCATTTAGGTTATTCGGCTTCTGGGAATCCAGTACTGCTGCCAGAAAAGCTGCCTTCTGGTTTCCATCTTTCTTGCTTCTGCTCTTGTTCCCTATGGTTGAATACTCTAAAAGCAACATCTACTAATTGAGAAGGGCTCATTCTAAATACATCATCTAATTTTTGTAATTTTCTTCTTATGTCTGAGGCACTTTGCCCAATAAAGGTCATATTTATCATCCTTACATTCTCAGGGGCCTCAGGGTCTGTATCCAACACCATGCACCTCTTGATATGATGCAATGAGAAGGTCAGATCATTGCTTTTGTCCTATTTCCACTAAAAACATCGCTTGAAACTCATCTTGAAGAATCGTGTAGCTTATCAGTTGTGCTTTTGTTTTTGCTTCCTTCTCTACCTCTCCTGATCTTATATTTACACAGTAGTGCCTATAAGTTTGATAAATCCTTTCCAGAAACTCTGATGGATCTTCATTTGGTTTTTGTTTTACCTTCTGGATTTTGTTTAAGCTCCTTTGTTCAGGTATCCCCTTTTCAGATCAGATCAGTCGCTCAGTCGTGTCCGACTCTTTGGGAGCCCATGAATTGCAGCACGCAAGGCCTCCCTGTCCATCACCAACTCCCGGAGTTCACTCAGACTCACGTCCATCGAGTCAGTGATGCCATCCAGCCATCTCATCCTCTGTCGTCCCCTTCTCCTCTTGCCCCCAATCCCTCCCAGCATCAGAGTCTTTTCCAGTGAGTCAACTCTTCACATGAGGTGGCCAAAGTACTGGAGTTTCAGCTTTAGCATCATTCCTTCCAAAGAAATCCCAGGACTGATCTCCTTGCAGTCCAAGGGACTCTCAAGAGTCTTCTCCAACACCACAGTTCAAAAGCATCAATTCTTCGGCTCTCTGCCTTACTCACAGTCCAACTCTCACATCCATACATGACCACAGGAAGAACCATAGCCTTGACTAGATGAACCTTTGTTGGCAAAGTAATGGCTCTGCTTTGGAATATGCTATCTAGGTTGGTCATAACTTTCCTTCCAAGGAGTAAGCGTCTTTTAATTTCATGGCTGCAGTCACCATCTGTAGTGATTTTGGAGCCCAGAAAAATAAAGTCTGACACTGTTTCCACTGTTTCCCCATCTATTTCCCATGAAGTGATGGGACCGGATGCCATGATCTTCATTTTCTGAATGTTGAGCTTTAAGCCAACTTTTTCACTCTCCACTTTCACTTTCATCAAGAGGCTTTTGAGTTCCTCTTCACTTTCTGCCATAAGGGTGGTGTCATCTGCATATGTGAGGTTATTGATATTTCTCCCGGCAATCTTGATTCCAGCTTGTGTTTCTTCTAGTCCAGCGTTTCTCATGATGTACTCTACATATAAGTTAAATAAACAGGGTGACAATATACAGCCTTGATGTACTCCTTTTCCTATTTGGAACCAGTCTGTTGTTCCATGTCCAGTTCTAACTGTTGCTTCCTGACCTGTGTACAAATTTCTCAAGAGGCAGATCAGGTGGTCTGGTATTCCCATCTCTTTCAGAATTTCCCACAGTTTATTGTGATCCACAGTCAAAGGCTTTGGCATAGTCAATAAAGCAGAAATAGATGTTTTTCTGGAACTCTCTTGCTTTTTCGATGATCCAACGGATGTTGGCAATTTGATCTCTGGTTCCTCTGCCTTTTCTAAAACCAGCTTGAACATCAGGAAGTTCACGGTTCACATATCGCTGAAGCCTGGGTTGCAGAATTTTGAGCATTACTTTACTAGCATGTGAGATGAGTGCAATTGTGCGGTAGTTTGAGCATTCTTTGGCATTGCCTTTATTTGGGATTGGAATGAAAACTGACCTTTTCCAGTCCTGTGGCCTCTGCTGAGTTTTCCAAATTTGCTGGCATATTGAGTACAGCACTTTCACAGCAGCATCTTTCAGGATTTGGAATAGCTCAACTGGAATTCCATCACCTCCACTAGCTTTGTTCATAGTGATGCTTTCTAAGGCCCACTTGACTTCACATTCCAGGATGTCTGGCTCTAGGTCAGTGATCACACCATCGTGATTATCTGGGTCGTGAAGACTTTTTTGTACAGGTCTTCTGTGTATTCTTGCCACCTCTTCTTAATATCTTCTGCTTCTGTTAGGTCCCTACCATTTCTGTCCTTTATCGAGCCCATCTTTGCATGAAATGTTCCTTTGGTATCTCTGATTTTCTTGAAGAGATCCCTAGTCTTTCCCATTCTGTTGTTTTCCTCTATTTCTTTGCATTGATCGCTGAAGAAGGCTTTCTTATCTCTTCTTGCTATTCTTTGGAACTCTGCATTCAGATGCTTATATCTTTCCTTTTCTCCTCTGCTTTTCACTTCTCTTCTTTTCCCAGCTATTTGTAAGGCCTCCCCAGACAGCCATTTTGCTTTTTTGCATTTCTTTTCTATGGGAATGGTCTTGATCCCTGTCTCCTGTACAATGTCATGAACCTCATTCCATAGTTCATCAGGCACTCTATCTATCAGATCTAGGCCCTTAAATCTATTTCTCACTTGCACTGTATAAGGGATTTGATTTAGGTCATACCTGAATGGTCTAGTGGTTTTCCCTACTTTCTTCAATTTAAGTCTGAATTTGGCAATAAGGAGTTCATGGTCTGAGCCACAGTCAGCTCCTGGTCTTGTTTTTGCTGACTCTATAGAGCTTCTCCATCTTTGGCTGCAAAGAATATAATCAATCTGATTTCGGTGTTGACCATCTGGTGATGTCCATGTATAGAGTCTTCTCTTGTGTTGTCGGAAGAGGCTGTTTGTTATGACCAGTGCATTTTCTTGGCAAAACTCTATTAGTCTTTGCCCTGCTTCCTTCCGTATTCCAAGGCCAAATTTGCCTGTTACTCCAGGTGTTTCTTGACTTCCTACTTTTGCATTCCAATCCCCTATAATGAAAAGGACATCTTTTTTGGGTGTTAGTTCTAAAAGATCTTGTAGGTTTTCTTAGAACAGTTCAACTTCAGCTTTTTCAGTGTTACTGGTTGGGGCATAGACTTGGATTACTGTGATACTGAATGGTTTGCCTTGGAAACGAACAGAGATCATCTGTCATTTTTGAGATTTGCATCCCCTTTTGAAGACCCGTTAAGATACATCTCCTGCAGTGTTCTAAAAGTGGCATGCCTCCGTTATTAGGATCCCATTAAGGCTCCACAATCGGAGAAGGCAATGGCACCCCACTCCAGTCCTCTTGCCTGGAAAATCCGTGGGTGGAGGAGGCTGGTAGGCTGCAGTCCATGGGGGCGCTAAGAGTCGGACACGACTGGGCGACTTCACTTTCACTTTTCACTTTCATCATTGAAGAAGGAAATGGCAACCCACTCCAGTGTTCTTGCCTGGAGAATCCCAGGGACGGGGGAGCCTGGTGGGCTGCCATCTTTGGGGTCGCACAGAGTCGGACACGACTGAAGCGACTTAGCAGCAGTAGCAGCAAGGCTCCACAATAGGGACTGCAAGATTTTCCTTCTGGAGTTCCATTTGGATCCGCTAGATGGTGCTGGTGCACTTTCTCTCCAACCTTGTTAGTGACCATAGTCCTTTCATCCCTGCTGCTGCTGCTGCTGCTGCTGCTGCTGCTGCTATGTCGCTTCAGTCGTGTCCGACTCTGTGCGACCCCATAGACGGCAGCTCACCAGGCTCCCCCGTCCCTGGGATTCTCCAGGCAAGAACACTGGAGTGGGTTGCCATTTCCTTCTCCAATGCCATTTCATGCATTCTCCAATGCATGAAAGTTAAAAGTGAAAGTGAAGTGGCTCAGTCATTTCCGACTCTTAGCGACCCCATGGACTGAAGCCCACCAGGCTTCTCCCCGCCCATGGGATTTTTCAGTTAAGAGTACTGGAGTGGGGTGCCATTGCCTTCTCCGCCTTTCATCCCTAGTAAGCATTATATTTATAAAAGGGTCAGTGTCTGCCCAAGTGGAGTCAGTTCAGTTCAGTCGCTCAGTCGTGTCCACCTCTTCGAGACCCCATGGACTGCAGCTCGCCAGGCCTCCCTGTCCATCACCAACTCCCGGAGTTTACTCAAACTCATGCCCATGGAGTCGGTGATGCCATCCAACCGTCCCATCTTCTGTTCTCCCCATCTCCTCCTGCCTTCCATCTTTCCCAGCATCAGGGTCTTTTCAAATGAGTCAGTTCTTCACATCAGGTGGCCAAAGGATTGGAGTTTCAGCTTCAACATCAGTCCTTCCAATGAATATTCAGGACTGATTTCCTTTAGGATGGACTGGTTGGATCTCCTTGCAGTCCAAGGGGCTCTCAAGAGTCTTCTCCAACACCACAGTTCAAAAGCATCAATTCTTCAGCGCTCAGCTTTCTTCACAGTCCAACTCTCACATCCATACATGACCACTGGAAAAACCATAGCCTTGACTAGACGAACCTTTGTTGGCAAAGTAATGTCTCTGCTTTTTAATGTGCTGTCTAGGTTGGTCATAACTTTTCCTTCCAAGGAGTAAGCGTCTTTTAATTTCGTGACTGCAGTCAACATCTGCAGTGAATTTGGAGCCCCCTAAAATAAAGTCAGCCACTATTTCCACTGTTTCCCCATCTATTTGCCATGAAGTGGTGGGACCAGATGCCATGATCTTAGTTTTCTGAATGTTGAGCTTTAAGCCAACTTTTTCACTCTCCTCTTTCACTTCTTCAAGAGGCTCTTTAGTTCCTCTTCACTTTCTGCCATAAGGGTGGTGTCATCTGCATATCTGAGGTTATTGATATTTCTCCCAGCAACCTTGATTCCAGTTGTGCTTCCTCTAGCCCAGCGTTTCTCATGATGTACTCTGCATATACGTTAAACAATCAGGGTGACAATATACAGCCTTGACGTACTCCTTTCCCTATTTGGAGCCAGTCTCTTGTTCCATGTCCAGTTCTAACCGTTGCTTCCTGATCTGCATACAGATTTCTCAAGAGGCAGGTCAGGTGGTCTGGTATTCTCAAGTGGGTCGGTGGCTGGCCAATACGGAGGTGAAGAGTTCAGTGGTACGGAGTGGGTCCTCTTGGCAGGCAGGGTTGTGGTTTCCCCTGGGTTTCCTTTCAGCGGTTGTACCACAGGGTGGCAGTCCTCTGATTCCTCTTCCTCCTGATGTAAGTGCATAAATGCTTCTGCATACGAAATCTTATCTCTTTTCCCTGCTCTTTTGCAAAACACTTCCAACTGTGAGATTGTAAAATAACTGAAAGAGCCGATCAGGGGCCATCACTCTTCTGATCCTCATACACATAGTGTACAAATTCCATTATAATAGTATATCCTGTCTTTCTTAGTCATAGGCTCATGGATCTGTCTGGCCCATTTATCTGATATACACCACAAAAGGCTCTCCTTCAGGACAGATGGAGTATTTACTATTTTTATGTTTGATAGCACCAAGCAGATCCAACATGGAATCGGGTCTTCTATGTAACAGGAGGATCAATAAAAAGGATTGGCCATTAAATGATCACTGAATTTAGGTACTGGTTCACAAGGTTTCAGTTAATACTATTCTGTCTACATTTATATATGTTTAACATTTTCCATTTTAGCAAGTTTTTAAAAGATTAAAACACATATACATAGAAAACCAAAGGGATGTGTTTTCAACCAAATTGACTCTAAACTTTCAGTGGAAATATAAGCTCAGTGGGAAGCTGGAGAAGGTGTCACCAGAGAATGAAACCGTTAGATATCAGTAGCATCACTGACTCAATGGACATGAATTTGAGCAAACTCTAGGAGACAGTGGAGGACAGAGGAGCCTGGCATGCTGCAGTCCATGGAGTCACGAACGGTTGGGCAGACTTAATGACTGAACAACAACAAAAATAAACCTTGAAAAAAATGACAACAAAGGGAAACAGCTGTATGACTATTATACTATGATTTACAGTAAGAAATATACATTTGGTTTTCTTCCCAGTTTATGGGCTTCTCTTTTGGCTCAGTTGGTAAAGAATCCACCTGCAATGCAGGAGACTTGGGTTCAATTCCTGGGTTGGGAAGATCCTCTGGAGAAGGGAAAGGCTCACCATTCCAGTATTCTGGCCTAGAGAATTCCATGGACTGTACAGTCCATCGGGTTGCAAAGAGTCAGACATGACTGAGCGACTTTCACTTCACTATGGTACAGAGCTCCGAAAATCCTTGGAATTTCCAAAGCCATAAGAGTGAGCAAGGTGTCTTTTATTGTGTCAATGAGGTAACTTTGGAAAGGATGGGGGATGGTTGCCAGGAGAAGCGACCACTGATTAGATTGGGACCTTCAATCTCAGCCCCCAATGTCTGGGGACTGGAGAGGAGATGGAGGCTGAATGGAATGCCAGTGATTAAATCAAACCAATCACACTTATGTAAAGGCACCTTCATAAACATTCGAAAGGTTGAGGTTTGGACAGCTTCCACACTGGTGAACCTTTGGAGGTTAGGGAACGCTGGCCAGTTCTGAGGGATAATGGAAGCAGTGAGCCCCTTCATCACACCTCACTTTATTCATCTCTTACATTTGGCTGTTTCTGAGTTACTTCCTTTTGTAAGAAGTAAGTAAAATGTTTCTCTTGAGTTCTGTGAGCGGCTCTGGCAAAATATTCAAATACAAAGAGGGGGTCGTGGTACCCCAGTTTACAGCCCGTTGATCAGAAGGATAGGACTGTGACGGGGGAGCTGAATGAGGGGGCAGTCTTGTGGGGCCTGTGGGGTGTGTCAGACTTGATTCATAGGACACCCGGCTGGTGTTGGAGCATTTCTTCTGGTGGGAGGAAAAAAACCCCACACATTGGACTGGTTTCCCAGAATTATTAGTGACATAGATATAAATAATTTAAGTTGTGTGGCACTGGAACGCTGGCAAATCAATGGAACAAACAAAAAATTATATTTCTGATATTTAGAAATAGATTGATATCTACACCAAAGTGTAATACTTACATGATAAACGTGGCATTTTTAAAAGGATAGGGAAAAACAAATGGCTTGGAACAATTACCTTGCCATTAAGAAAAGAGCATTCCATTCATACTTCTCAGTTGGTGAAAGAAAAGAAAGAAAATGAAAGTGGAGTCGCTCAGTCATGTCTGACTCTTCTCGATCCTGTGGACTGTAGCCCTCCATGCTTCTCTGTCCACGGGATTTTCCAGGCAAGAATACTGGAGTGGGTTGCCATTTCCTTCTCCAGGGGATCTTCCGGATCCAGGGATTGAACTCAGTTCTCCCAAATTGCAGGCAGAGTCTTTACTGTCTGAGCCATTGTAACATGTTGAATTCCTAATATGGTAAAAAAAATTTACAGGTGCAACAGAATCAAAACATACTATAAAATTATAACAGGAAAACTTGGAAGAACTCTTGTATGACATTGGATAGAGGAAGATCTTTGTAACTATGACTCAGACTTCAGAAGTCACAAAAGGGGGGAAAAAGTTCTAATACATCAAAATGAAACATAGCAGGCACCCAACAAGGCTTCCCTGGTGACTTAGTGGTAGAGAATCTGCCTGCCAAGACAGGAGATGGGGGGTTGATCCCTTGGATTGGGAAGATCCCCTGGAGAAGGATATGTCAACCCACTCTAGTATTCTTGCCTGGGCACTCCCATGAACAGAAGAGCCTGGTGGGCTACAGTTCATGGGGTTGCAAAGAATCAGACACAACTTACCAACCAAACAGCAACAGGCACCCAACGAACACTGGACATCAGTTCTCCTGGGTGGAGGGGCTCCTTCCTCAGAGCCCCAGCCCCCAGCACTGTACCTAACACTTCTAATGGGCCCCACATATGGTAATGTTCTAAAAAATTATGAAATGTATTGATGTATATTTCCTTTAACATCTAAAAGATGAAGAAGAATTTCTGAAGAGTTGTTTAAGCAAAACCTATCATTAAAGTAGTAAAGGAGTAAAGAGGCAGAAGATATTAAGAAGAGGTGGCAAGAATACACAGGAGAACTATACAGAAAAGATCTTCATGTCCCAGATAACCATGATGGTTTAATCATTCACCTAGAGCCAGACATCCTGGAATGAGAAGTCAAGTGGGCCTTAGGAAGCATCATTACAAACAAAGCTAGTGGAGGTGATGGAATTCTAGTTGAGCTCTTTCAAATCCTAAAAGATGATGCTGTGAAAGTGCTATAAACAATATGCCAGCAAACTTGGAAAACTCAGCAGTGGTCACAGGACTGGAAAAGGTCCGTTTTCATTCTAATCCCAAAGAAAGGCAATGCCAAAGAATGTTCAACTTACTGCACAATTGCCCTCATCTCACACACTAGCAAAGTAATGCTCAAAATTCTCCAAGCCAGGCTTCAACAGTACATGAACCATGAACTTCCAGATGTTCAAGCTGGATTTAGAAAAGGCAGAGGAACCAGAGATCAAATTTCCAACATCCACTGGATCATCGAAAAAGCAAGAGAGTTCCAGAAAAACATCTATTTCTGCTTTATTGACTATGCCAAAGCATTTGACTGTGTGAATCACAACAGACTGTGGAAAATTCTTCAAGAGATGGGAATACCAGACCACCTTATCTGCCTTCTGGGAAATCTGTATGCAGGTCAAGAAGCAACAGTTAGAACTGGACATGGAACAACAGACTGGCTCCAAATTGGGAAAGGAGTCTGTCAAGGCTATTGTCACCCTGCTTGTTTAACTTATATGCAGAGTACATCACGAGGAACGCTGGGCTGGAAGAAGCACAAGCCGGAATCAAGATTGCCGGGAGAAATATCAATAACCTCAGATACACTGATGACACCACCCTTATGGCAGAAAGCGAAGAACTAAAGAGCCTCTTGATGAAAGTGAAAGAGGAGAGTGAAAAAGTTGGCTTAAAACTCAACATTCAGAAAATGAAGATCATAGCATCCGGTCCCACCACTTCGTGGCAAATAGATGGGGAAGCAGTGGAAACAGTGTCAGACTTTAATTTTGGGGGCTCCAAAATCACTGCAGATGGTGACTGAAGCCATGAAATTAAAAGATGCTCGCTCCTTGGAAGAAAAGCTATGATCAACCTAGACAGCATATTGAAAAGCAGAGACATTACCTTGCCAACAAAGGTCCATCTAGCCAAAGCTATTGTTTTTCCAGTAGTCATGTATGGATGTGAGAGTTGGACCATAAAGAAACCTGAGTGGCAAAGAATTGATGCTTTTGAACTGTGGTGTTGGAGAAGACTCTTGAGAGTCCCTTGGACTGCAAGATCAAACCAGTCAATCCTAAAGGAAATCAGTCCTGAATATTCATTGGAAGGACTGATGTTGAAGCTGAAACTCCAATACTTTGACTACCTGATGCGACTGACTCATTGGAAAAGACCCTGATGCTGGGAAAGATTGAAAGCGGGAGGAAAAGGGGACGACAGAGGATGAGTTGTTTGCATGGCATCACCGACTCGGTGGACTTGAGCTTGAGCGAGCTCTGGGAGTTGGTGATGGACAGGGAAGCCTGGCGTGCTGCAGTCCATGGGGTCGTAAAGAGTCAGACACAACTGAACTGAACTGAAAGTAGTAGTATTCTCAAAAGACGTTCACTCATGCCACCTCTGCAGTACACTTTTCCTCATTTTACAGTTTTCTCATGTAATAGGAAAAAATAAAGACAAATGCTGCCCATCAGGATTGCCACAGTACCTCTTAGCTATGTCAGTCTTTCCCCTTGGGTAATTTTTCTGACATTAACTGGTAACTACAGGTCTGCAAAAGACCTTCCTCAGGGGACTGGGGACTGAAGTGAGGAAGTAGGCGCCTGACAGACACTGGTAGACACAGCTTTGGGTAAGAGCTAATAAATACATGGGCTTCCCTGGTGGCTCAGATGGTAAACACTCCACCTTCAATGCAGGAGACCCAGGTTTGATCCCTGAGTAGGGAAGATCCCTTGCAGAAGGGGATGACAACCCACTCCAGTATTCTTTCCTGGAGAATTCCATGGACAGAGGAGCCTGGTGAGCTACAGTCCGGGGGTCGCAAAGAGTCGCAAAACACGCACATAATAAATAGTTATCCAGGTAGAGTTTACCATCTCTGCAATTATGAAAAGGTTAGTTCCTTACTTCCAACTCCACACCCAAACTGATGTTTTGTATGCTTCACTCTAATTGCATTTCCGATGAGGGTATTTCCTTGTACAATAAACAAACATAATGAGTAGCGTCCACACTGCTCCCCAGCTCCTTTAATCATCTCCACTAGAAAACTATGTATTAGATAGACCAGCAACAATGTGAATATGTTGTAGGAAGGGGGGCCCCTTCCAGGGCCTGAGAGTGGGTTCTTGTCTAACACTCGGAAATGAATTGTCTGAGGAGGCACATGTGCTGACAAAGCAAGAGACTTTATTGGAAAGGGGTGCTGGGGCGGAGAGTGGCAGGGCAAGGGAACCCAGAGGAACTGCTCTGCCACATGGCTCCCAGTCTTGGGTTTTACAGTGGGTGATGGGACGAGTTTCTGGGCTGTCTCTGCCCACTGATTCTGACTCAGGGTCCTTCCTGTGCTACATGCATTGCTCAGCCAAGGATTTCAGCAAGGAGGGTTCTGGGAGGTGGTAGGACATGTGGCATCTCCTTTCATTCTTTCCCTAATTCTTCTGGTTGGTGGTGGCTTATTGGTTCTGTATTCCTTACCAGGACCTCCTGTCGTAAAATAACTTTTGCAAACATTCACTACAGAGCCTAGTCAGTGTGGTTCCCGTAACACTCGGGCATGTAAGTATTTCATCTTTTCTGTACCGAAGGCAAGCTAACCATAGACCAGCACTTGATTAAGAAGTCTAGAAACAGAGTTGTCTCCCCTTCTGTTTGTAGCTTTAAAAAAAACTGTTATCAGCTACATATACATCCCAGCTAAAGTCTGCTGCTGCTGCTGCTAAGTCACTTCAGTCGTGTCCGACTATGTGCGACCCCATAGATGGCAGCCCACCAGGCTCCCCCGTCCCTGGGATTCTCCAGGCAAGAACACTGGAGTGGGTTGCCATTTCCTTCTCCAATGCATGAAAGTGAAAAGTGAAAGTGAAGTCGCTCAGTCGTGTCGGACTCTTAGAGACCCCATAGACTGCAGCCTACCAGGCTCCTCCGTCCATGGGATTTTCCAGGCAAGAGTACTGGAGTGGGTTGCCATTGCCTTCTCTGAAAGTCTGCTAACCAGATTTAACTAATCATCAATGATTGGGAAAAAAATATATATATAATGATTTTTGTACACAGTTATCTGATTCAGTTCCATTTTCTACATTAGAGAACTGAAGTTCAGAGCAAAGAATCCTGTGTCGTATTGTTCTTGCCTGTCTGCTATTACCAGAGCTGGCCTGCAGCCCAGACACTTTCTGTTCCCAGAGTTTCTTTACTATCTAATGCTGCCCTCTTTCTCACTGCCACATCTCTTGGCCTGGCTTTGGGGTCAGATCGCTTCTGGTTTTTAATTATCTTGCATTCTCTGAAGCAGTGTGGCAGATGAGAAAGTGGTAGCGATGCACAGATAGTGGCTTTTTCCATAACTAGTAAATAGTCCCGTTGTTACTAAAGCAACAGAAAAACGGTAATTGCAAACACGTACAGTCCTTATTGTGTGTTAGACACTATTGCAAACTTTTCTGTGTTATAGCAACTCATTTAATCCTCACTGCAGTTTTTTATATAAATAATTATTACAGATGAGATTCTGAGGTACAAACAGGTTCCTTACTTTGCCCAAGGTCATACAGCGGCAAAGTGGGATAGGAATGGATGCCATCCTTTACTTTTATTTACAACTACGATGCTTTTTCTCAAACTTTTTATTTTGAAAAATT
Source organism: Bos taurus (assembly GCF_002263795.3). NCBI lineage: Eukaryota > Metazoa > Chordata > Mammalia > Artiodactyla > Bovidae > Bos > Bos taurus. The sequence continues at coordinate 121,399,809 of NC_037329.1, forward strand.
TCAAAAGTACAGAGAATTTTAATAGTATAATGAACACCCGCATACATAACTCTCTCTAGATTTAACAGTTACCAACATTTGCCACACTTACTCTATCTGCATTTATGTGTGTGATCATGACACTTCAACATCTGTCCTGGGCAGGTCACCCCCAAATATGCCTCAATGCATACCCATTGTTTTGAAGTAAATTTACTTCAGAAACAGCAGGTGGGGAAAAAATAATATACTTGGGATGGACATGTACACCCTGCTATAATGAAAATGAATAATCAACAAGAACCTACTCTACAATACATGGAACTCTGCTCAATGTTATGTGGCAGCCTGGATGGGAGGGGAGTTTGGGGTGAATGGATCGGCATATATGTGTGGCTGAGTCCCTTGCTGTTCACCTGAAACTATCACAGCATTGTTAATGGGCCATGAACGTGAAAGTGTTAGTGCTCAGTCCAGTGGGACTCTCAGTGACCCCGTAGACTCCTGGCCCACCTGCCAGGATCCTCTGTCCATGGGATTTCCCATGCAAGAATACTGGAGTGGGTTGCCATTCTCTTCTCCAGGGGATCTTCCCAGCCCAGGGATTGCACCCAAGACTCCTGCGTTACAGGTGGATTCTTTACCATCTCAGCTACCAGGGAAGCCCAATAATGGGCTATCAGATCAGATCAGATCACTCGGTCAGTCGTGTCCGACTCTTTGCGACCCCATGAATTGCAGCACGCCAGGCCTCCCTGTCCATCACCAACTCCCAGAGTTCACTCAGACTCACGTCCATCGAGTCAGTGATGCCATCCAGCCATCTCATCCTCTGTCGTCCCCTTCTCCTCTTGCCCCCAGTCCCTCCCAGCATCAGAGTCTTTTCCAATGAGTCAACTCTTCACATGAGGTGGCCAAAGTACTAGAGTTTCAGCTTTAGCATCATTCCTTCCAAAGAAATCCCAGGACTGATCTCCTTTAGAATGGACTGGTTGGATGTCCTTGCAGTCCAAGGGACTCTCAAGAGTCTTCTCCAGCACCACAGTTCAAAAGCATCAATTCTTCGGTGCTCAGCCTTCTTCACAGTCCAACTCTCACATCCATACATGACCACAGGAAAAACCATAGCCTTGACTAGACGAACCTTTGTTAGCAAAGTAATGTCTCTGCTTTTGAATATGCTCTCTAGGTTGGTCATAACTTTCCTTCCAAGGAGTAAGTGTCTTTTAATTTCATGGCTGCAGTCACCATCTGCAGTGATTTTGGAGCCCAGAAAAATAAAGTCTGACACTGTTTCCACTGTTTCCCCATCTATTTCCCATGAAGTGATGGGACCGGATGCCATGATCTTTGTTTTCTGAATGTTGAGCTTTAAGCCAACTTTTTCACTCTCCACTTTCACTTTCATCAAGAGGCTTTTGAGTTCCTCTTCACTTTCTGCCATAAGGGTGGTGTCATCTGCATATCTGAGGTTATTGATATTTCTCCTGGCAATCTTGATTCCAGCTTGTGTTTCTTCTAGTCCAGCGTTTCTCATGATGTACTCTGCATATAAGTTAAATAAACAGGGTGACAATATACAGCCTTGACATACTCCTTTTCCTATTTGGAACCAGTCTGTTGTTCCATGTCCAGTTCTAACTGTTGCTTCCTGACCTGCATACAAATTTCTCAAGAGGCAGATCAGGTGGTCTGGTATTCCCATCTCTTTCAGAATTTCCCACAGTTTATTGTGATCCACACAGTCAAAGGCTTTGGCATAGTCAATACAGCAGAAATAGATGTTTTTCTGGAACTCTCTTGCTTTTTCCACGATCCAGCGGATGTTGGCAATTTGATCTCTGGTTCCTCTGCCTTTTCTAAAACCAGCTTGAACATCAGGAAGTTCACGGTTCACATATTGCCAAAATAAAAAGTTTAAAAGCAAATAACACTCTGACTACCCCCAGCCCCCCAGTGGGGCGGGGTAAATAAAAAGTGGTAAATAAATTACTTAGTGGGAAATATTTATTTGGGTACCCAACTCAAAATTATTTTTGGCTCTGTTTCCTCTAACTGTTTTGTAGACCTATAACCCAAATCTAAACGTAAGTTAAGGTGTTAAAAGAATGGGGGAGGTGGGAAACAGAGCAGAAAGGCGGGAGGTGGTCGCAGGATATTGCCTGGGACTGCCAGCTCAGTGGATTTTGGGAATTGTAGTCTGCCAGTCATCCAGGGCATTCCTGTTTAGGGAACCTGACTACGAGTCCCAGAAGCCTTTGGAGCGGCTCTCTGGGAACGCACTTCCTGGGACGCCGAGAGGAAGACGCTCCGAGAGGCTCCTCAGTGTGGGCGAGTGAAAATGCCCTGGATGTGAGAAACAGGTAGGTGTGGGCAAGAATGTTCTGGTTTCTGGGTCTTTTGCATAAGTAGTTGAGGATTTTTGTAAGATTGCTTAAACGAGGAGAGTCACTCAGCATTGGAACGTGCTGACCACCTTTGGGGACGTGAATGCTGAATGAGGAGGTGTTTGATGAAGCTCTCAAAATTACTTTGGACCCAGAAGTATGAAAATGTCGACGTGTCTGGCCAGGGCTAGGGGCCTGGCTGGCCAGGTGTGTGCTGTGGAGGTGCAGGTTGCTATTTTTGAATCACTGGCTCATGCTGGTTGTGTAATGATGACCTGCTCTCTATTCAAACCCACCTAGTGGTGCAGGGATAAGCTTGTTCTGAGAGCGTACAGTCACTGCTGCGGTCTCTTTCCACTGGCTCTAACCAGGAAAGCTCTCTCTCTCTCTCTCTGTCTCTTTTTTCAACCTCCTCTGTCTTTCTACCAACTCTGATGCTCCTGAGGACACAGCTCAAAGGGAGTGCAGAGAGGGTAGTGGGGAGGCGGGCTTCTCTGGAAGCCCACTTTGCTTTTCTCTGAAGCCCAAGTTCTGTGTTACAGGCTTTGCAAGGGGCCAGTCGTGACGTTAGAAGGCCAGACTTGGTGACCTGACTTTAAAAGGATTGCTCAGAGATCCTATTGTGTGTTTATATTGTGACACTTATCAGTAAGTAAGTAAGCAACTGTGATTGAAACCAACCAGACATACATTTAGAAAAGAAAAAAAAAAAAAAAAAATCTGGCTGAAATCCCTTTCTTGCAGACTGTTGGGAACATCATTCTACTTTATGATCATTGTAGGGCTAGCAGTATATATGTATATAGACACACCTTGAACCAGGAAGTTCTTAGGCGTTACAAGTTTTCCTTCTCATCCTTCTACTTGAGGTAATTAGTGTTTGAAGAGGAAGTTGTTGATGCTTAAGAAAGACATATGAAAACATTTGAATGGTGGGTTGAGCTGTTGGTGGAACTATAAACTGAAGAGAAATTCTAGTTGCAAGTTTTAGGGGGCATGGTAAAACCAAGCAACTTTGACTAGTTTTGTTGTCAGTATCCTTTTAAAAGGAATAAAAGAAACCTCAGGAATGTGTTTTATGCCAAGACAACTAATTACATAGTGCTTCATCAGCCCTCCTTATTCTTTCACTGTAGTTATGAAAAGATTTCCAAAACAGTGAAGTGATTTTCATCCTTGTTTTTCCTATCTTCTTAAGTCACAAAATGAGAGTTAATTTTTTCTTCTGTAGCCCACAAATAGATATTGTGTGAATTTAAGAATAAACTACCTTTTTTTTTTTTTTTTTAACTTACTGCCCACCTTTTTTTGGCTTAAGATTTCTTTGGTTTTAGATGATTGGTAATTATTTTTCCTAGCTCCATATGAATTCAAATTGAGTTTTTGAAGAAGTACTATATTAATTTGGAGTGCTTTTCCTGTTCTTTAGGTCCAGGCCATCTTGACTGTGTTCAGATGTGCATACATTTCTTCTAAGTTGATTAAAGTTGTTTTGGAACTATCAAGTACCTCAAAGAGTAAGTACATGCCCTGATTTTATTTCTTCCTTTTACTTCCATATATATGACACTTTTTTCTCTTAACAAAATAAAGTTACAGGATAGATCTCCATTCCAAGTGCTATGTTGATGATCTATATCTTCTAAGAAAACCCTTCTGAGGGAGACAGTACCTTCTAAGGTAGAAGGGACTGCTAGTGTTACTACCGAGGATTAATGTAGCTGCTATTACAGATGTGTTCTCATGTAGCTATTCCTTAGAATTGTCTCTGAAAAAAATACAGTAATGGATCTGAGAATTCTTAAAGCTTTTCGACATTATTCCTGCTTCAAACTTCTTTGAACTCATTCAGACCTACAGGAAAGATATTCTTTTGAAAAATATTTTTATTTGAAATATCTTTGATAACCTTTAATTGTGTACCATCTCCTCTGCACGTCATTGTGGAACAGTCAGATGTGAAGTGGGTGTTTCGAACAGAGGCCTTATCTGATTTGGTCAGTAGCTATTCTCAAAGAGAATGCTCTCCAATAAACCTACCAGTAATGGTCACAGACTTAAATTTCCCACCCTATTCTGTTTTACGAAGGGTTTTACTATTTATGATCTCACAACTATCTTGGGGGACATTTGAGAAATTTGAAATGCAGAGGGCATAGGACTTGGCCGGTTTGCAAATGGTGGTTTGTGACTGGCGTTTGAGTCTTGGGTCGCCTGGGCTACAATACCATGCTGCCTCCCAGATGGAAACAGCAAACCCACACATCTGTATATACAACTCAGCTCAAGACCTGTCACCCAGCTAGTGTTCGTGGGTGCTCCTCAGATTGTTAAAGTGTATTCTTAGCCTTGCACATCTGCTGCAGTCGCTAATAAGAGGCTTTCATATGGCAAAAAGATGTTTATTTCTTTTCCTCAGTTGGGAAAAATATTTTAAAAAGGAAATAGAAATACAAGTATAAAAAATTGCTTAACTTTGATAAGCAAACATTAATTCAATATATGAACCAGTATTCTTAAAGGCACATCCTGTATGTAACATACCTATTAAGTTGAAAACACGAGAATCAACTGTCATAATTATCTAACCACGGTGGGAATTAACCAGTGTTGCTAAACTTAGATACGTGTTTCTAGAAGCAGAGGCTGCATATAAATAACCTGGGAATGGCTTCATCTTTCTTAGGAAATTTCTGGGGGAAGAAAATGAACTTCATTTTTAAAAATGAGAGAGACTTTGGCCAGTAAACAGTGGAAAGCAGGGGCACATTCTAGAAGCAGTTTGGAGGCTTCAGAACACAGAGTATGAAAGAATGTAATGAGTGGAACTGATCCTGGAGCAAATTGATAACTCTCTGTGTCCTCACCATACTCATATGAACCTTCCATTTGTTTTTTTGTTCATTCATTAAACAAATAATTGAGTGCCTTCTGTGTGTCAGTGTTGGACACAGTGAATAAAACAGAAGGCTCTTTGTCCTCCTGGAATTTACAGTCTGGTAAGACGGATAAACACTGAACAGAGAATATAAGCAAATTCACTGCTATCAAAGAAAAATTACAAAGGTGCAACCAGGGCGTGTAACTAGGGAAGGGGGAAGGGGAAGGGTTGGAGAGAAGAGGGGAGGTTTAGGTCCAGCCTCCCTGGAAACTAGAAAGGTAAGTACATGTCAGCTAAGCAAAGAATAGGATGGGATTAAGAAAGTTCTAGGAGGAAACACAGCATGAGAAAAAGCCCACATTGAAAAACATAATTTGAAAAGTTAAAAGAAAAGCATTATGTCTATATAGACTAATATGTAAGGTAGAAAACTGACTCAGTAAGGAGACTAAGAATCTGGCAGGAACCAGATGGTGGGAAGTAAAACTTTGGAAATTATGGGAAAGATATGAAACTTTGGAAACTTTATTCTGAGGAAACTATTCAGTAGAAAGCTGCTACTGCTGCTAAGTCGCTTCAGTCGTGTCCGACTCTGTGCCACCCCATAGATGGCAGCCCACCAGGCTCCCCGACCCTGGGATTCTCCAGGCAAGAACACTGGAGTGGGCTGCCATTTCCTTCTCCAATGCATGAAAGTGAAAAGTGAAAATGAAGTCGCTCACTTGTGTCTGACTCTTCGCGACCCCATGGACTGCAGCCCACCAGGCTCCTCCGTCCATGGGATTTTCTAGGCAAGAGTACTGGAGTGGGGTGCCACTGCCTTCTCCCAATAGAAAGCTATTGAATGGTAAAATGTAGTGAAATGATCAGATTTGCAATTGAAAAAATAATGCGTGGTTTCAAATTAATTGGTAGAACTCCAAGACTCAGCGTATCTTTCAGTTTTAAATCACTGAACATATTCCTTCTCTCACTGTCCCTATAAGATGTTACTTTATCCCTCTATGGGATATACTGGTGCTGTTGCTGCTGCTAAGTCACTTCAGTCGCGTCTGACTCTATGCTTTGTATCAAATCATACACATGTAGAGTTATGAGCAGGGTATAAAATGTAAAGCAGCCAAAGAAGTTTACAAACAGTGAGGACATTAATTCCAGCACCGAGATTGAAATTCAGTTAAATTAAGGTTCATAATATTTCCCATCTGAAAAATGCCATATACTTGTTCAGTTCAGTTCAGTTGCTCAGTCGTGTCTGACTCTTTGCGACCCCATGGACTGCACCATGCCAGGCCTCCCTATCCATCATCAACTCCCATAGTTTACCCAATCTCATGTCCATTGAGTCAGTGATGCCATCCAACAATCTCTTCCTCTGTCGTCCCCTTCTCCTCCTGCATTCAATCTTTCCCAGCATCAGGGTCTTTTAAAATGAGTCAGATCTTCGCATCAGGTGGCCAAAGTATTGGAGTTTCAGCTTCAACATCAGTCCTTCCAATGAACATTCAGTACTGATCTCCTTTAGGATGGACTGGTTGGATGTCCTTGCAGTCCAAGGGACTCTCAAGAGTCTTCTCCAGCACCACAGTTCAAAAGCATCAATTCTTTGGTGCTCAGTTTTCTTTATAGTCCAACTCTCACATCTATACATGACCACTGGAAAAACCATAGCCTTGACTAGATGGACCTTTGTTGGCAAAGAAAATATCTCTGCTTTTTAATGTGTTGTCTAGGTTGATCATAACTTTCCTTCCAAGGAGTAAATGTCTTTTTAATTTCACAGCTGCAGTCACCATCTGCAATGATTTTGGAGCCCCCAATGTAAAGTCAGCCACTGTTTCCACTGTTTCCCATCTATTTCTCATGAAGTGATGGGACCGGATGCCATGATCATAGTTTTCTGAATGTTGAGTTTTAAGCCAACTTTTTCACTTTCCCCTTTCACTTTCATCAAGAGGCTCATTAGTTCTTCTTCACTTTCTGCCATAAGAGTGATATCATCTACGTATCTGAGGTTATTGGTATTTCTCCTGGCAATCTTGATTCCAGCTTGTGCTTCCTACAGCCCAGTGTTTCTCATGATGTACTCTGCATGTAACTTAAATAAGCAGGGTGACAATATACAGCCTTGACATACTCCTTTTCCTATTTGGAACCAGTCTGTTGTTCCATGTCCAGTTCTAACTGTTGCTTCTTGACTTGCATACAGATTTCTCAAGAGGCAGGTCAGGTGGTCTGGTATTCCCATCTCTTTCAGAATTTTCCACAGTTTATTGTGATCCACACAGTCAAAGGCTCTGGCATAGTCAATAAAGCAGAAATAGATGTTTTTCTGGAACTCTCTTGCTTTTTTGGTGATCCAGCGGATGTTGGCAATTTGATCTCTGGTTCCTCTGCCTTTTCTAAAACCAACTTGAACATCTGGAAGTTCACAGAAGCCTGGCTTGGAGAATTTTGAGAATTACTTTGCTAGCCTGTGAGATGAGTGCAATTGTGTGGTAGTTTGAACATTCTTTGGCATTGCCTTTCTTTGGGATTGGAATGAAAACACCTTTTCCAGTCCTGTGGCCACTGCTGAGTTGTCCAAATTTGTTGGCGTATTGAGTGCAGCACTTTCACAGCATCATCTTTTAGAATTGGAAATAGCTCAACTGGAATTCCATCACCTCCACTAGCTTTGTTCGTAGTGATGCTTTCTAAGGCCCACTTGACTTCACATTCCAGGATGTCTGGTTCTAGGTGAGTGATCACACCATTGTAATTATCTGAGTCGTGAAGATCTTTTTTGTACAGTTCTTCTGTGTATTCTTGCCACCTCTTCTTAATATCTTCTGCTTCTGTTAGGTCCATACCATTTCTGTCCTTCAGTGAGCCCATCTTTGCATGAAATATTCCCTTGATATCTCTAATCTTCTCGAAGAAATCGCTGGTCTTCCCATTCCATTGTTTTCTCTATTTCTTTGCATTGATCCCTGAAGAAGGCTTTCTTATCTGTCCTTGCTATTCTTTGGAACTCTGCATTCTAATGGGTATATCTTTCCTTTTCTCCTTTGCTTTTCGATTATCTTTTCACAGCTATTTGTAAGGCCTCCTCAGAAAACCATTTTGCTATTTTACATTTCTTTTTCTTGGGGATGGTCTTGATCCCTGTCTCCTGTACAATATCTTGAACCTCTGTCCATAGTTCATCAGGCAGATCTAGTCCCTTAAATCTATTTCTCACTTCCACTCTATAATCGTAAAGGATTTGATTTAGGTCATACCTGAATGATCCAGTGGTTTTCCCTACTTTCTTCAATTTAAGTCTGAATTTGGCAATAAGGAGTTCATGATCTGAGCCACAGTCAGCTCCTGGTCTTGTTTTTGCTGACTGTATAGAGCTTCTCCATCTTTGGCTGCAAAGAATATAATCAATCTGATTTCGGTGTTGGCCATCTGATGATGTCCATGTGTAGAGTCTTCTCTTGTGTTGTTGGAAGAGGGTGTTTGCTATGACCAGTGCATTCTCTTGGGAAAACTCTATTAGCCTTTGCCCTGCTTCCTTCCGTATTCCAAGGCCAAATTTGCGTGTTTCTCCAGGTGTTTCTTGACTCCCTACTTTTGTATTCCAGTCCCCCATAATGAAAAGGACATCTTTTTTGGGTGTTAGTTCTAAAAGGTCTTGTAGGTCTTCATAGAAGCATTTCACTTCAGCTTCTTCAGCATTACTGGTAGGGGCATAGGCTTGGATTACCATGATATTGAATGGTTTGCCTTGGAAACGAACAGAGATCATTCTGTTGTTTTTGAGATTGCATCCAAATACTGCATTTTGGACTCTTTTGTTGACTATGATGGCTACTCCATTTCTTCTAAGGCATTCTTGCCCACAGTAGTAGATATAATGGTCATCTGAGTTAAATTCACCTATTCCAGTCCATTTTAGTTCACTGATTCCTAAAATGTTGATCTTCACTCTTGCCATCTCCTGTTTGACCACTTCCAATTTGCCTTGATTCATGGACCTAACATTCCAGGTTCCTATGCAATTGGACCTAACATTCCAGGTTCCTATGCAATAGTACTCTTTACAGCATCAGACCTTGCTTCCATCACCAGTCCCATTCACAACTGGATGTTGTTTTTGCCTTGGCTCCATCTCTTCCTTCTTTCTGGAGTTATTTCTCCACTGATCTCCAGTAGCATATTGGGCACCTACCGACCTGGGGAATTCATCTTTCAGTGTCCTATCTTTCTGCCTTTTCATACTGTTCATGGGGTTCTCAAGGCAAGAGTACTAAAGTAGTTTGCCATTCCCTCCAGTGGACCACATTTTGTCAGACCTCTCCACCATGACCTCTCTGTCTTGGGTGGCCCTACACGCATGGCTTAGTTTCATTGAGTTAGACCAGGCTGTGATCCATGATGTGGTCCATGTGATCAGGTTGGTTAGTTTTCTCTGATTGTGGTTTCAGTCTGTCTGCCCTCTGATGCCCTCTCTCAGCGCCTACCGTCTTACTGGGCTTTCTCTTACTTTGGACATGGGGTATGTCTTCACGGCTACGCCAGCAAAATGCAGCCGCCACTCCTGACCTTGGATGTGGGGTAGGTCCTCTCCGCTGCTTGCCGTGCAGCCACTGCTCCAGGTATACTTGTTGGCTCTCTAAAAATATGACTTAGTCAGTTTCTGAGATCTGAGCCAAGTATAATTGAGCAGAAGCCAATTCAGGGGACTGATCCAACATCTGGATTGATATGATGTTTGATAAATTTGAACACACTTAAAACTGAAATAGATGTTAAGTATTGATCTGGCTCTGTTTATTAGTGTCATTTGATAATCTATAGGCTAAGAACTACAGAAATTTATTAGTAATAAAATTCATTCTGATCTTATTTCTCATTTCGTTTGTAGGAATCAGGGGTACAGGGGAGCTTGAATGAAAAAAACTCAATTATACTGATACTCCAAGTATTTGTCCCCTGCCTCTGAAAACAGGAAGGAATTGTGATTGGGTTAGGACTTAGCAGTGGTGATATGAAGGCTTTCTGAAGCTTTGAAAGGAATTGAGGGAAACTTTTTTTTTACATCTTCACAATGTTGATTAAGTCTTCTTTCTTTTCATTGCCCAGTTTTTCTCTAAGCCTGAATTATTCATTTTTATGAACTTGTATGGAAAATCCCATGGACGGAGGAGCCTGGTGGGCTGCAGTCCATGGGGTCGCTAAGAGTCGGACACGACTGAGCGACTTTATTTTCTCTTTTCACTTTCATGCATTGGAGAAGGAAATGGCAGCCCACTCCAGTGTTCTTTCCTGGAGAATCCCAGGGACGGGGGAGCCTGGTGGGCTGCCGTCTATGGGGTCACACAGAGTCGGACATGACTGAAGCGACTTAGCATAGCATAGCATAGCATATCTTATTTGGTTGATACCTAACAATGATCACTTAATATGTAGTAATCAGATGCCTTTTTCATTATCAGCACTTTGAGTTTTGATAAAACAGCATATTCTTTCCCTCAGTCTGATGGTTAACATATTGGGGCAAAGTCCAGATCTTCATGGCCTCAAGGACCTAACAGAGTGTTCTGCGTGTGCTGAATAGTAAATCCCTGCTGAATGAATGATTGCTTAGTAATGGCTACTTCCTTGTCCAGTTCTATATCATTAAGAGCCTACCTTTTTAAGCTCCTGTGGTCTTGGGTCAGAGCCTAGTATTTATTTATTCAAATATTCCTAAAATGACTTGTGTGCAAGTTGCTGTCAGTATACTGGGGAGAAGATACATGAGCAGAAACCAACAGGAAGCTGGGTTCTGGAGCCTGACAAAACTAGTGGCGTTTTCCAGTGTAAACATCCTCAAACCTGCACCAGTTTCCATCGTAGGACTCAGGTGGTTGGTTGGTTGCTAAAATCAGGCATTTAAAATTTGCAGGAAAAAAAAATAAATTATGAACATAATTCCTCCAAGTATTTTCATCCATAACATTTTTTTTAAAACAATTACTACTTTTAGTTATATTGACAGAAGACAACATGATAAACAAATAGTAAACTAAGAACAGAAAAACTTACAACTAGTTATTCTTGAGGATTTTAAAAAATGGTCACTTTTATATTTTACAATATAAAAATCACTTAAACTGATTTTTTATATTGTACACTTACGTATGTGTGTGTGTATAAGTATGTTCAGTTCAGTTCAGTCGCTCAGTCGTGTCCGACTCTTTGCGACCCCATGAATCACAGCACGCCAGGCCTCCCTGTCCATCACCAACTCCTGGAATTCACTCAGACTCACGTCCATCGAGTCAGTGATGCCATCCAGCCATCTCATCCTCTGTCGTCCCCTTCCCCTCCTGCCCCCAATCCCTCCAGCATCAGGGTCTTTTCCAATAAGTCAACTCTTCACATGAGGTGGTCAAAGTATTGGAGTTTCAGCCTCAGCATCAGTCCTTCCAATGAACACCCAGGACCGATCTCCTTTAGGATGGACTGGTTGGATCTCCTTGCAGTCCAAGGGACTCTCAAGAGTCTTCTCCAATACCACAATTCAAAAGCTTCAATTCTTCAGCACTCAGCTTTCTTCACAGTCCAACTCTCACATCCATACATGACTACTGGAAAAACCACAGCCTTGACTAAAAATTATTCCCAGTTTTTGTGATTGGACTAAATATATAGTAAATTAAAGCAGTCTGTTCTGTTGCCTTGCAGGAGACATGATAGAAAGTAGAAAAAATACATTTGAGTGGTGTTTGGAGAGTGAGTTTCAAACTCCTGAAGAAATAAAGCTGAATAATATACTGGGTTTTTTTTTTTTTATAATATGTCATATACAGATAAAGAGTCCAGCCTTTTAATTTGAGATGAAGGGTCTTGCTAGCATTAATGCAGATAGGTTGTCATTTCAGAAATCTTTACATTCATCTTATATGAGCAGTCATAGTAGACTAACCAATAGTAGTATGTCAGTATTATAACCAATAACCAATAGTTTAATCTGAAAAGCATGCCAGCCATAGTGAATCAGTGAGGAAGTGATGACGCAGAATAATGTCAGGGACCTTTTTTCTGTCTTTTTGCTTTGACTAACTCATTGGAGAGGAGTCTATTTACATTTTGTGTTTTCTGGTATGCCTAGTACATAGGAATGAGCCGTCTGCTTTTTCTTATTTAACGTTTACTCCACAAATGTTCTTTGAACTGCTCCATGATGCCAAGCACTGAGCTGATCACTGAGTGCTTAGAATAGTTGACACTCAGATCGCACTTCCAAGGCACCAGGTATAATTTTAAGCACTTGATGTCATATTAATTCATTGAATACCTAGAAAAGCTGTGAGTTAGGCACTGTTACTTTCCCCATCTTGCAGATGAGGAAAGTGAGGCGCACAGAAGTAGTGTTGCTGATCAAAAGGCACTTGGGTCACTTGGCTAGTAACTGAGGAAGCAGGGATTCGAATTCGAGCCGTCTAGCTCAGCGTCTGCCTTCAGCTACTCCGCTGCCCTGTCTCCTCACACCTTTGCCTTTTTGCTAGTCTCCTTTTACATCTGCGTGAGCATCGGAGGCCGAATTTGTGTTTGGAGTTGATGGTGGTGTGTTTGTGGATGGTGCTGTGACCCTGCATATTTGAGTATCTGACACACCTAAGTGCTTGATAACGTGGGTGTCGAATGAGTGATTTTTGAAAACTGAGAGAATTTCAGATGTGATGTTAAGTGAATTTGGAATTATGTTGGTTGTTCGTCTGATTCACCGGATAGAAAAATGCTCATGTGTGAAGACTCTGGTTGCTGTGTGAGCAGTCATTGATGAGCAGGGGTGTGCATGTACGCCTGTGCTCTGCGGTCATGGCACGTGTGCTCATACCCGTTCCTACTGCATATGGAGACAAGGGACAGAATTCTGTCTGATTCCATGTCCCTGGTGTGTTTCCAGACAGCCCCACCCTTCCTGCTCTGCTCTCCCGGGGTCCCCTCATGATCTCTTCTCTTCTGTGTCCCCCCAGTCTGACTGGCAGTACTGCACACACCTGCCTGCCTGCCATGGGCTGTCGGGATGTCCACGCGGCCACCGTGCTGTCCTTCCTGTGTGGAATCGCCTCCGTAGCGGGCCTCTTTGCAGGCACACTGCTTCCCAACTGGAGGAAGTTACGACTGATCACGTTCAACAGAAACGAGAAGAACCTGACCGTCTACACAGGCCTGTGGGTGAAGTGCGCCCGCTATGACGGGGGCAATGACTGCCTGATGTACGACGCTGCCTGGTACTCCTCTGTGGACCAGCTGGACCTGCGGGTCCTCCAGTTTGCCCTGCCACTCAGCATCCTGATCGCGATGGGCGCCCTGCTGCTCTGCCTGATCGGAATGTGTAACACGGCCTTCAGGTCCTCCGTGCCCAACATCAAGCTGGCTAAGTGCCTGGTCAATAGTGCGGGCTGCCATCTGGTGGCCGGGCTGCTGTTTTTCCTGGCGGGTACTGTGAGCCTCTCCCCGTCCATCTGGGTCATCTTTTACAACATCCACCTGAACAGGAAGTTCGAGCCAGTCTTTGCGTTTGACTATGCTGTGTACGTCACTGTGGCTAGTGCTGGGGGCTTGTTTATGACGGCCCTGCTACTATTTATTTGGTACTGTGCATGCAAGTCCTTGCCCTCTCCTTTCTGGCAGCCGCTGTACTCCCACCCTCCCGGTATGCACACGTACTCACAGCCCTATTCAGCCCGTTCCCGCCTCTCTGCCATTGAAATCGACATTCCAGTAGTTTCCCACACCACCTAATGGGGAAGTCGTTGTTCAAGAAACCTTCTAGCCTCACATTTCCCTCGTGAAGAAGCCGTTTTGGACCTATATCCATTTTCCTCGGTTCCTGATCAGTCAGTGAAGCCAAATCTGTATGTCTTGGTAGGATGAAGTGCTGCTAGTTTTTATGAAAAGTACAATATTTTAAATGTGAATCATTCCTTTTATCTTGCTTCTTGTGCTCAAAGCATTTTTAACCTCCATATTGATATCTGATCAGTTATTTAGGTAGAAAGGACCTGTGTCTCAATTGAGGTGATTTAGAGCCACATGGTAAAAAATGGTTATTAAGAGGAGCTGTTATATGCGATCCTTAGAAATATTTCAGAATGTCAGAATGTGTATCGCCCTTTTTCTATAATACCTTAAATTGGTGGGAAAAAATGGACAATTTCAAATTAAGATTTTTTTTTTTCAGGTAAGGGTAATAGTTTATCAGTAGCCAGTCTACCAGCTTAGGCTGTAACTTTTCTTACTTCTTTCTCGGGGCTAGTTGTATTGAATAGAGTTTGGTATTTTGAAGATGACTTTCTTTTGTGAGTTCTTATCTTCTACCTCATGCCTATGTTTAAAAATAAAATGTATCTTAAGTGATGTCAGAATAAGCCTAACGTTTAAAATATCTATTAGTATGGATAACGTTTAACCTAATTATAAAAGTTAATGGTTCTATAAGTTGTATTATTAGAGTTAAACTGTGCCATGTGATGGGTTGGTGCTTCCTTTGAGGCAAAAAAAAAACACCTATTTTTTTCCAGATATCATCAACCAGGTGGCACTCAGGCCCACATGTAATCTCTTAGTGACCAAGAGAAAGAAAGAGGCCCGAGTGGTTAGTTCTTCAAATAGTGGCAGGGGACAAGCATCTGCTCTTCGGTGACAGCTGCAGAGGATCATCGGGGTGACTGCCTTTTGGGTGATGGGTGGAGTGAGGCATGGCCTCCCCATGACCAGGTTCCCTCTTGATTCAGTTCCCGCCCCATCACCGACTATTTCTGTGAGTGTATATCTTTGCCCAGCACGTTACTAGGTGCAGTTGAGAATACATGGAAAGTATGAGATCTCGTCCCATCTACTAAGAAATTTTACTTCAAGATAGAAGATCATACAGTTAATGACCTCAGTGGCAGCTGATCTTCACTCAGTCATTGTGCCTGGAGTACATTTCACCCAAAGCATGGCTTTCTGGCAGCCAGGCTTATTGTAAATACCAGCAATATTTGGATCCAGAAACTCAGTTTGTTGGATCCTGTAGAGCACCTACCTTAGTCTTGATGCTGTGATAACAGGGTATCAGATTCATGAGAACTGGATGGGCCACAGTGGTAAAAAACAAACAAAACAAAACCCACCAATTGTTCCCTTTTCACCTCTAAAAATATGATGGCATATCAAAGAGGGAGAAGTATTTAAATCTCTCTTCTAATGAGATAATGCTTAGAGGAAACCATGTTAACACCGAGATGAATGCTTACAGATTCAGGGATATTGGGTCTTTACCCTTCGGAATTTGAGCTGCGTACTTATTTGATGTCATTTGCTCCACATCAGTGCTGTGTTCATGCGGAATTTGTTCTATTACCCGTTACAAATCTCACGTACAACTAGTTGCATGATTGACACGTTATTGTGCCTCTTTTGCAAATCTGAGTATGCTTCTGGAACTTCTGTGCATAAGCAGTACTTTCGTTTCTAATTCCAAACACTGGTTTATGTAAATAGCAAGTACATCCAGTTGTATAATTTTTAAATGCCTTCAGTTGAAAGCATGCAAAACTCTGGTTTTTAAGCAATAGCTTCTGATTTCCTTCAGTTCTTTTTACTCTTCTTGGATGTAGCTGAGTTTTGATCACTCCAAGACAACAGCAGGTAAAATTTTAAGATTAATATTAATTTTCCTTTTACTAATTAATTTCTGTTCCCATTTTCACTCACTTTGTCCAGAAGTGTCAAGAATTCCACCATTCTTTGTATAAGTAATGTTAAAAGCAGACCAAGCCATTAATATTCTAGACAGTTTTTAGTCCATGGGACCAATATATATAAATACATATAAAATGTTGAACTTTTACTACAAGCATTTTTTGGATTCTTTTCATAAACTATAGCCTCAAATTAGTGTTTATTATGGATTCACATGGCAATAGAAACAGGTGTTTCCCTTATTGTCATTAATATTTCAGATTTGCTGTCAGAAACTATTCTTATTCTTCAAAGCCATCAAAGGAATCCATATATTTATAATTTTTTAAATAACTTTTGAGCATTCATCAGGCTATCATTGTGATGGGTGATATCTTTCTTTTGTTGTTGCAAGTCTCTTCATGTTAAAGGCCTTTTACAGAAGCTTGGGAAACAGTTTGGAAGACCTTAAATGTAGTCTAATGGACCGGCTTTGGTTTATCCAACCACGGGAGGAAAAAACGCCTGAGTTTACTTGTAAATAAGTATACACTATAATAGATAATATGTTTGCTGTAAACTGCAGTGTAAAACTTCGATAAAACTGCACTGTACTTCTTGATGTTTATTAAAAGATGTATTTTTACAAGTTTCCGTTTCTGTCCTCATTTTCATCAGTGCTTTAAGGCGAAATATTTTGAGAAATGTTTATCAAATATGTGCAAATTGTAAAAGACACAACCCCTTTTAAACCCCTGTAGAATAGCAGTTGGAATCAGAAAACTTGGCATTATTGTTTCAGAAGCATCAAGACCCTTCATTTCTAAGAATGGTCTTAGGAGTTCACTGGATTATTTCAACATTCCACAGAAAAACAACAAATAAAGTCAAATGGGCCAGACTTGCCTCATCAGTCTAGTTTTCCAGCCACCTGTGCTCTTGGTGATTGCGGGTTCTCAAATGGTTAAGTGGGAGGACCCTTCTTCATTCTTCAGAACTCAAGGTTGCCAGGAAAAGTGGTCCTAATAGGTAAGCACCTCAAAATTTCCAGGACCTGGAATGAGCTTTTAGTTTTTGGCCTCCCAGTGATAGCATTCACAAGCACCCCTCACTGAACCCATGGCTCTGATGGGACATTGGATGCCAGAGCTGTTGCACTAGAAGTGTGAAGCCATTTCAGGCTGGCCATCGCCATAGCTGATTATACTAACACACTACAGTCTGGAGTCTGCCCCCAAGTTGCACAAGCTCCCTGAGGGTGGCCAAAATGCTGGAGAAACTCTTCATGCTAACCAAATTCACAAGTGATTTACCAACCAGAAGTGAAAAATATAGATGGCTTGCAATCACTATCCAAGACCAATTTTTAAAAATATCCCCTACACAGAGCTCTTTGGAGAAAAAGACTGATTCCAGTCCCGGGGTAGGAAAAGTGCAAGATGAGCCCAGCACATTGTCTTCTGCAAAAAGAAACACTCGAAGAAGGATGGGGACTTAACAAATTACACAGGAGCCGGCTTAAAGAGGTTCCCACTGGTTCAATCTGGGACAATCTAAGCATCAAAATAACATGGAATCTATTGAATAAAGCAAAAAGCCATGCATCCCCTACCGATAGAAACAGGAAAAAAGAAAAGTTGCTTCTTCAGTAAACTACCAAATGATCAGTATAGAAAAATAGATGGAGTTGGGAAAACATCAATGGAATTAAAACTGATTGGTGAAAGTTTGACAAAAAACAGGATATTTACATAATCTCAAAATACTGCTCCACAAATTACTAGTTTCTGAGGGGAAAATAGTAACAATGGATCAACTTGGCAGTCGCAGCTTTAACCAGGTGAATAAATTTATCACCAATGTTAAACCAACACCATGCACCTCTAGATATGATGCAATGAGACGGTCAAATCATGGCTTTTGTGATAGTTCCACTAAGACCATCGCTTAAGACTCATCTTGAGGAAACATGTAGCTTGTCAGTTCTGCTTTTGCTTTTTGCTTCCTTCTCTACCTCTCCTGATCTCACACCTCTTCATTTTTATAAAAAAGCAGAAAAACTTACAGTCAAAATTATCTCTAAAATATTTCATGTTTAGGAGAGAATTTGAAGAGCTTGCGTCAGGTTTCTCTGGAAAAAATAAAAAGGTCCTTGCAAAAGAGATATAAATCAAAGTGACAGAACCACAGGACTCAAGGGATCTGAATTAGCTGTCCCATTTCACTGATTATCAATAACTGCAATCCTGAAGCATACTGACAGGTTAGCCTAAGGGCTGTCCCCTTCCCTTCCCCTCCCCCACACTGGAGAACTTTTCTAGGAGAGAGTCATTCTCCCTGTCCCTGCTGAGTGTCTCACCACCCTCCAGCCAGGAAGGTTCTGTGTCAGTGCCATAGCGTGCCAGAGCCCTTTAAAACCTCACGGTAGGACTGGAACTCTGCAAGAAAAAGCCCAACTATGGCCTGCCTAATATTCTTATGCAAATCTGCGATTAACAGAGAATTTAGGGTTTTTCCACTTTGTTTGGAAATGGGCCAGCTTTCCACGCTGTTCTGTGAAACAAATGCTTCAGCAAATTTTGATGAAGACAATGAGATGGTGGATGAGGAAAGAAATTTTTTATTTTCACATTGTGAAAAACCCAGTGTGACTGGGTCCTATTAGTAATAATGTAGTAATCATGGTTTCGAGTGGTCCTTGTTCACTTAAATCCTCTATAGAAAAAAATATATATGTAGATTCATGTCTCCAGGGTTATGCTTTATAGAAAAAGGTAACAGCTTCTCATTAAGAGAAAAGGCATAGTAATACTTTAACTGCATTATATATCTAGTGGCGTTGCTCCACAATTCATTCTTAATAGTTTGAAAGGCTGTGTGTGCTGTGCTTAGTTGCTCAGTCATGTCTGACTCTTTGCGACCACATGGACTGTAGTCTGCCAGGCTCAATTTGTTCGTGGGGATTCTCCAGGCAAGAATACTGGAGTGGGTTACCATGCCCTCCTCCAGGGGATCTTCCCAACCTAGGGATTGAACCCAGGTCTCCTTCATTGCAGGTGGATTCTTTCCCATTTGAGCCACCAGGGAAGACCATGAATACTAGAGTGGGTAGACTATCCCTTCTGCAGGGGATCTTCCTGACCCAGGAATCAAACTGGGGTCTCCTGCATTGCAGGCAGATTCTTTACCAGTTGAGCTACCAGTAAATGAATACAGATAATTCACTTAAATTTAAAAATACTTGTTGTCCCTATGCCCATGTCCTTTTTCTTGTCCTTACTCTTAGGCTAATTCTGTGGTCTGGATAGTCCAGGTTGGGAGTTGAGTACCAGGATGTTTCTGTGGAGGGTGAGGACCCTGGCTCCTGACTGATCCCCTCTGGGGTGAGCAGGTGCCTAAGAAGTCTGTCTTCCCCCTTGCTGGCCATGTGAGTAAGGACTTTGGGTCATGTTCTGACCTACTGACCTGCTCCTGGCTGCTTCTGCTTAAAGAGCTTGAAGGTAGCAGTGGGTGCTGGAGCCTGGTGGTGTCAGCCAGGTGTACACATCTCTTCCCAGCTCCTTGTCCAGTGAGATCATGTTTGTAGTTTGCAATTGGCCATGGTGAAAGTATTGATGCCACAGAAATTAGCAGATACTACAGAGTTTTATCTTTTCCCTTTTTGTCTTCTTTCCTCTCCTCCCTCCCTCCTTGCCTTCCTTCCTTCTTTCCTTCTTCTCATTCCCCACCCTCCTCAGCTGTTATTAAACACTAAATAAGCACATACCATTGCTCAGGGAGATTAATTTGCTGAGCTTCAAATTAGTTAATGAAGGAGCTGGGAATTATAACAAGTGTAAAACTTTATCTTTGATAAAGGGACTCTCTGAAACAGACTTTTAATGGGCCTATTTCCAGTATTGCTCTTTCTTCCTCCCCACCACCAACCCATCCCGTATACTGACAACAGAAGGAACCTAATAAAATCCAAACATGACCTTGTCTCTCCTCAGCTTTATTCAGCAGTTAGTTACCTCTCAGAACAGAATCTACATTCTTGCTCTGAGACTGAGTGGTAGGTCTTGTGCAGCAGTAAACAAAGGAGTACATCAAAGAACATGGAGCCAGGAAAAGCACACTGCCTGGCATAGCACAGCCACACAAATTACCTGGAGAGATTTTTCTTTTCATTGTGCCCATCATTGATCAGACTTTTAGCAATTATTGACACTAACAATATCTTAAAAGTTAGGGTTAGTTATTGAATGCAAATTCAATAATAAATAATAGCAACTATCCCTTCTTGAGGACCTTTGGATTGGTCACATACCAATCCAAATTGGTCACAAGAGAGAGAGGCCTCACTCTCTCTTGGATCATGTCCTCTGGGGCGAAGCCAGCTTCCATGTTGTAAGGATGTACACAGCCCTATAGCTAATTTAGGAAGAACTGAGGCCCCTACCAGTTTTCCAACCATGTAGGAAAGCCACGTTGGAAACAAGGAATTTCTGTTTCCTATATGATGGAAAGAGTGGCATAATGAATGTGATAGCTAGCCTTTAAGATGGTCTGCAGTGATCCTTGCCTCCTGGGATTCACATCCTTATGCAGTCCTGCTCCCATACTGAATACATTAGAGTCCAAGCTCTGTCTGCTCGCAGCATGACAGGCCAATAAACTTGGAGATGAGGTGTTGAAACAACGAATACAATTTCATTCAGAAAACCAACTGACAGAGAAGGTGGCAGACTAATATCTCAAAATAACCATCTTATCTGGATGTAGATGTTAGGGGGTGAGGAAATAAAGTAAAAAGGCCATTTATCCTGCAACATAGGAGGGGATGTGTTAATTTCTTTCCTGCAGCCATTCATAGGTGGGCTGGAATGCCCACTTGTGCATTCCATTCAAGTTGTCTCTCTGTAAGCTGAACAAAGGCACTTATAGTCAGGCAGAGGGGCAGGGTCCCCAAGGTAGGCCATTACGTATGATTATAATAATAAAGTAACGAAAAGCAAACCAAAGAAACAGATCCAACTAGGAATCACAATTGGCTCTTCCCTGCAGCAGGGCTGACATGTGTTACCAGTAAGGCTTTGCAGAAATGATAGCTTGTGACTTCTGAGGTTATAGGTCATAAAAGATGTAGCTTCTGCCTCTCTCTCTTGGATCACTTCCGCTGGGATGAAGCCAGCTTCCATGTTGTAAGGACATACACAGCCCGTACAGTTAATTTAGGAAGAACTGAGGCCCCCTACCAATTTGCCAGCCATGTTGGAAACAGGTATCAGATTACTGCAGCCTTGGCCAACGTCTCAATTGCAACCTGACTGAAAGGTCCCAAGCCAGAATCTCCTGGCTAAGCTGCCTCAAGTTCCTGACCCACACATCCTATGTGAAATAGTGCTTACTGTTGTTTCAAGATGGTATGTGTGAATCTGTCAACTTAAAAAAATAATCACAACTTAAAAGTTGAGGGTTGTGTTTTATTCAGTGGGAATTTTCAGGACTTCAAGCCCAGGAGGCAGCATCTCAAGTAATCCTGAGAGAACTGCTCCGAGGAGGCGCGGGGAGGAGGCAGCTTATATAGAAGTTTGCAACAAGGGGCAGGTAGTCTGAACATCATAGGTATGTGGTGAATTAAAGAAAACCAGGCATGTCAGGTTAGGGAATTTAGTGCTTTTCTGTATATGGGAAGATTCGAGAGTCTGAGCTCACTGGCATCATTCCTTTGACATGCACCTCAGCTATCTGGGGCCAGTATCCTGCTTTTTTCACATGCTTAGTTCTCATTGATCACTGTAGGGAGTGGCTGCGACCTGGTGGCTGCCAGTGATACAGGCGTCGTTCTGCCTCCTGACTGCCTCTAGGGCTCAGGAGTTCACGTTTGGAGAGCCAGAATCACTGATGACTGTGACGTCCTTGTTCACTGATATGGCAGGAAATACTCCGTTTCTCAGGGGCAGTTTGTTATATGGCAGTAGATGACCTACAAAGAGCATAAAGCAAACTCGGGGGTAACCTTGAGGAATATTTGTCTTTACGCTATGAAGAGGTATTGTGAGCTTTCCTGGCTCCGTGTCAGAAAAAAATCTCTCTCATTATCCCAGATTCCCTTAGAAAATGCTAAATATTTATTACCAAAATGTGGTAAAACAGCCTAATCTGGGTGGGAGGTGAGAAATACCTGGGTTTAGGTTGGGAGCAGAGTCCTTTCTAATTCTGGTTAGGTTATAAGTGACTGCCTCTGTTACCAGGGAAATAAACTGAAGAATAAACACTCATGGGGTTTGGAATAGATGTTAAATCATGCATTTACAGTCAAACTACTATGATATATAGGAGAAGGCAATGGCAACCCACTCCAGTGTTCTTGCCTGGAGAATCCCAGGGACGGGGGAGCCTGGTGGGCTGCCGTCTATAGGGTCGCACAGAGTCAGACAGGACTGAAGCGACTTAGCAGCAGCAGCACTATGATATATAAGAAGTGGAATATTTCCTGCCATATCAGTAAACAAGGGAGGTCACAGTTGTCAGCAATCGCAGCCATCACAGTGGAGAGCTGGTGAGCCCTGAGGGAACTCAGGAAGGAAGGAATACCTGCCCTCAATCACAGCAGCCATCAGACTACAGTCACCTCCTGCGGTGAGCCCTGAGGAAACTCAGGATGTGGAAACACAGGATACAGGCCCCAGACTCTGAGGTGCATACCAAAGGAATGATTTCAGTGAGCCCGGACTCCTGCATCTACCCATACAGCCATCCAGTGCAAACCACCACCATGGCTCACTGGTGGTGCAATAGCTTGTCAGTGGTCTCCAGGATTCCACCCTTTTCCTGTATCATTGATTCTCCGCCCAGCAGTCAGTGGTGGGGGTGGTTTAGTTGCTAAGCTGTGTCTGACTCTGTGCAACCCAGTGGACTGTAGATCACCAGGCCCCTCTGCCCATGGCATTTCCCAGACAAGAATACTGGAGTGGGTTGCTATTTCCTTCTCCAGGGGTCTTCCTGCCCCAGGGATAGAATCCTGTTCTCCTGCATTGCAGGAGGATTCTTTACTGACTGAGCTACCAGGGAAGCCCTCCCATAAATAGAAAAGCCCTAAATTCCTTAACTTGGGTTATCTGGTTTTCTCTAATTAACAATAATCTCTTGCTGTTCAGCTTACCTGAACTTTTTCTGCAAAACTTCTATATAATCTGGCTCCTCCCCTCGCCTCTTGTGAACAGTTCTCTTAGGGTCACTTGAGATACTGTCTCCTGGGTTTGAAGTCCTAAAAATCGCCACTGAATAAAATGTAACTCTCAGCTTTTAGGCTGTGAATTTAAGTCCACATATATATAGTGGTTGGGGCTTCCCAGGTCACAGTAGTAGTAAAGAACCACCTGCCGATACTGGAGAAGTAAGAGACTCCGGTTCTGTCCTTCAGGAAGATCCCCTGGAGGAGGATATGGCAACCCACTCCAGTATTCTTCCCTGGAGAATCCATGGACAGAGGAGCCTGGTGGGCTACAGTGCATAGTGTTGCAAAGACATGGACGTGACTGAAGCGACTTAGCACAGCACACATACACAGTGTTATGTTGGTCTGTGGTTATCAGGAACGAATAAACCATCCCTTAAAAAAATATATCGTTTGTTTTTATCTAATGGTCAATTATTTCTGGGGTCAGCCTTTCAGGAAGAAAAATAAAGCTGATAGTTTCCTAGGTAGAGGAGGAAATAACTGATTCTAAGATTCACCAGGCAGTGGAGTGACAAGCAAAACCTTCCTTTGGTAGAACAAACGGCAAGATAAAATCCTGTGGCAGAGACTTCCCTGACAGTCCAGTGGTTAAGACTCCGCACTTCCAGTGCAGGGAGTGGGGGTTTGATCCCTGGCTGGGGAACTAAGATCCATATGCCGTGCAGCCAAAAGAAAAATTAAAAACTTGATGACAGCAATTGTGAGATCAGCATTAGGAGCAGGAAGCTGAATTGTATTGGTATTTCAGTACAGTGAAGTTAATCTGATTGCTTTCCTAATACTTGGCCTGAAAAGGGCACAAGCTAGGTAGCTTAGGACTCCCAGAGCGGGGAGCCTAACGACACTGAATTCCTCAGTTGGGGAATAAAAGAGACTGAAAGAAAAAGTGACCTGGGAGGTGGGGGTGGTGTGGGGTGGGGGTGGGGAGAATGGCTCAGCCACGGAACGGAAAACATCAAAAGCCAACTGTCCCTACCCTTCTTAGACTGCTTCTCTCTCCACCAGCCGGTACAACTTTGGCAGGCACAGAGGGAGAAAAAGCCATTAATGCTAATAACATGGAGTTAGGCTGTGTGTGTGTGTGTGTGTGTGTGTGTTCAGTTGTTCAGTTGTGTCTGACTCAACCCCATGGACTGGAGCCCGCCAGGCTCCTCTGTCCATGGAATTCTCCAGGCAAGAATACTGGAGTGAGTTTGCCATCGCCTACTTCAGGGGATCTTCCGGACCCAGGAATGGAACCCTGTCTCTTGCGTCTTCTGCACTGGCAGGCAGATTCTTTACTACTGGGAAGCCTGGAGTTAGGGAGAGACTGATACATTTCCCCTAAAGCAGAACCACCATGACCGGGAACAGAGCAAAAATTAAGGAAGACCTAACACTGGAAAGTGGAAATTATCTAAAGTTCTAAAGTTCAACTCCAGTGAAATTCTTGCTTTTAGAAGTGGTACCATGAAAGGATGATGACTAGAAATTCAGTTTATTCAAAGGACAAAAGTATGATTGTTAAGGAAGTAAAGGAATCAAAATTTAGGATGCTCCAATGAGAAAAAATGGCAAAAAAAAAGAAAATCATCTTACCCTGATGTTTTACTTGGGAGCCCTGCTATCGACAGTCGCCCCTCAAGGGACTGGCAGCCTTTTTTCCTGTGTTTATGTATTTGTTTTTGTTTCTACAGATGCCTCTGAATTTTTTGTTAGAAGTAAAGTCATTCTCCCTGCCAAGATACATTAGCAACTCTTTTACTGTGGCACACGCACAAGCTGTACCATGGACACATAAGAAGCACTCCCTGGTTCCCCGAGACCCAGCTGGATCTGTGCTCTGGGAAGGTACTGTGTCATGGGAGCAGGGCTTTGTGGGACCTGTGCAGGCACATGAGGTCCTGGGTTCAGAAGGGCTCTGCCATTGGTTTAATAGTCTGGACGCCGTCTGGAAATTCTTTCTTTTTATATTCTTTTCTAGCTGTGCTGGCTCTTCATTGCTGCGCGGGCTTCCCTCTTGTTGTGGGAAGCAGGGGACACTCCCCAGCCACCGTGTTCATGCTTCTCATGGCCGTGGCTTCTCTTGTGGCCGAGCACTGGCTCTAGGATGTGCAGGCTTCAGTGGCTGCAGCTCAGGGGCTCAGCTGCTGGGGCACATGGGCGGAGTTGCCCCGCAGCATGTGGAATTTTTCCAGACCAGGGATGGAACCCGTATCCTCTGCGTTGCCAAGGCAGATTCTTAACCACTGGACCACCGGGGAAACCCTGCCTTGAAATTCGTAATTTGTTTCAGTGGGAGGCAGCAGAGGAGCCCTGCGTGTGGAGTCAAGAGCACTGAGATCCCTGTAGTTCCGGGTCTCCTCTCACTAAGTAGGCTATGGGCAGGTGTCTGAGAATCCCAGCTCCTGTTTCTCAGTTTCTACATCTGTACCTTGACACAGTATTAACCACTTTAGTAGTAGTCTTAGTCATTCAATCGTGTACTACTCTTTGCAACCCCATGGACGATAGCCCACCAGGCTCCTCTGTTCATGGAATTCTCCAGAAGAATACTGGAGTCAGTAGCCATTCCCTTCTCCAGGGAATCTTCCTGACCCAGGGCTCAAACCCCGGTCCCCTGCATTGCAGGCAGATTCTTTATTGTCCTAGCCACCAAAGAAGCCACCACACTTCTTTTCAAAGATGGTTATGAGGCTGCAACGGACTTTTCTTAAGTTCTGTTTGTGTGTGTGTGTTCGGTCACTAAGTCACATCCAACTAATCCAACCATCCCTTCCTCTGCTGGCCTCCTCTGCTTTTGCCCTCAATCTTTCCCAGCTTCAGGGTCTTTTCCGATGAGTCGGCTCTTTGCATAAGGGGGCCAAAGTATTGGAGCTTCAGCTTCAGCATCAGTCCTTCCAATGAATATTCGGGTTGATTTCCTTTAGGATTGACTGGTTTGATCTCCATGTTGTCCAAGGGACTCTCAAGAGTCTTCTCCAGCACCACAATTCGAAAGCATCCATTCCTTGGCACTCAGCCTTCTTTATGGTCCAACTCTCACATCTGTCTGTACATGACTACTGGAAAAACCATAGCCTTGACTATATGGATCTTTGTCGACAAAGTGATGTCTCTGTTTTTTTAATGTGCTGTCTAGGTTTGCCATAGCTTTCCTTCCAAGGAGCAAGCATCTTTTAATTTCATAGCTGTAGTCAGTGTCTTCAGTTATTTTGGAGCCCAAGAAAATCTGTCACTACTTCCACTTTTCCCCCTTCTATTTGCCATGAAGTGATGGGACCAGATACCACAATCCTAGTTTTTTAAATATTGAGTTTTAAGCCAGCTCTTTTCACTCTCCTCTTTTACCCTCATTAAGAGGCTCTTTAGTTCCTCTTCACTTTCTGCCAGTGAGTGGTATCATCTGCTTATCTGAGGTTGTTGATACTTGTCTTGGTAATCTTGTTTCCAGCTTGTTTCCAGATTCATCCAGCCCAGCATTTCGCATGGTGTACTCTGCATAGAAGTTAAATAAACAGGATAACAATATACAGCCTTGACTTACTCCTTTCCCAATTTTGAACCAGTCTGTTGTTCCATATCTGATTCTAACTGTTGCTTCCTGATCCATATACAGGTTTCTCAGAAAGGTAATGTGGTCTGGTATTCCCATCTCTTTAAGAATTGTCCACAGTTTGTTGTGATGCACACAATCAAAGATGTTAGTGTAGTCGGTGAAGCAGATGTTTTTCTGGAATTCCCTTGCTTTTTCTATGATCCAACGAATGTTGTCAATTTGATCTCTGGTTCTTCTACCTTTTCTAAACCCAGGTAGTACGTTTAGAAGTTCTCAGTTCATGTACTGTTGAGGCCTAACTAGAAGGACTTTGATCATAACTTTGCTAGCATCTAAAATGAGTGCAGTTGTACAGTAGTTTGAACATTCTTTGGCATTGTCCTTCTTTGGGATTGGAATGAAAATTGACCATTCCCAGTCCTGTGGCCAGCACTGAGTTTTCCAGGTTTGCTGACATATTAAGTGCAGAACTTTTAGTGGCATCATCTTTTAGAATTTTAAATAGCTCAGCTGGAATTCCATCACCTCCACTAGCTTTGTTTGTAGCAACGCTTCCTAAAGCTCACTTGACTCCACACTCTAGGATGTCTGGCTCTAGGTGAGTGACCACACCTAATATTGGAGCTGAGAATGAAAAAGGTGATGCAAGGTAGCATGTTGCATATCAGAATCTTCCTTTATAGATGCTTGTCCAGAAAGAACGGTAGCGCGCTCCATGATGATATTTGAATTTGGATGATGAGTTTCGTGCATGTTCAGTCACTTCAGTCATGTCCAACTCTTTATGACCCCACAGCCCCCCAGGCCCCTCTGTCCATGGGAGTTTCCCAGCAAGAATGCTGGAGTGGGTAACTATTTCCTACTCCAGGGGCTCTTCCTGACCCAGAGATTGAACCCGTGTCTTCTGCATTGTAGGTGAATTCTTTACCATGAGCCATGAGGGAAGCCCAGATGAGTATGACCCTATTCAAAATGCATTACAAGGACTTCCCCACTGGTCCAATGGTTAAGAATCTACCTTGCAGGGAACATGGGTTTGATCCCTGGTCTGGGAAGATTCCTCTTGCCACTGGGCAATGAAGCCCTTGTGCCACAACTACTGAGCCCCTGTGCCTAGAGCCTGTGCTCTGCAAGAAGAGAAGCCACCACAGTGAAGCCTGGGCACCACAAGCAGAGAATAGCCCCGCTCACCACAACTAGGGATTGCCCACGTGCAGCAACGAAGCCCCAGCGCAGCCGTAAATAAATAAACAGAATTTTTAAAATAACCTCAAAACAAAATTTAAAAAACCCAAAATGCATTACAAGTTTAAAGAAACACAGTATCACGCTTAAGTATTTTCTCCTTAAACTAGCCTTCTTAAATAAGACAAAGTAATTGAGCCAAGAGTTATGAGACCTACCTCTCCCCTTTTACTATGATTTTTTAGGGGGGAATACAGGAATGAGTAAGTAATTAGCTCGGGGAAGGGCCCAGTGGAAAGTTGATGCTGCTATTACGGACAGGAGTTTGAGTGGGTGTTGAGTGGGTGGAGGAGACACTATAAAGGAAACAGTCATTGGTGCTGGTTACACAACATTCGGAATGTATTTAATACCACTGCACACTTAAACGTGATTTAGAGAGTAAATTTTATGTTATGTGTATTTTATCTCAATAAAAACATTTTTAAGAAAAGATAAACAAGTGGTGGGCTGGGTGTGGCTGGGTTGGATTTTGCAGATCACTGCCCTGATGGATCATCATGGTTGCATCCATGCTTAGAAGACCCCTGGTCTACAAAACTGTGTGTTTGCACAGTTCTCCAATAATATGACCTAAGATAAACTGGGTGGGGGAAAAGACCCAGCCCTTAACCAGTTTAGAGCTACCACACTGCTCTTCCATCATGTTAGGATAAAGATGTAACCCTTACCATTTAGTTCAAGCATAAGAAAAAATGGATGATGGCATGGTGCAGGAAAAGGTATTACTATTTATTCAGTTACAAACCATGGAGAAGGGAATGGAAACCCCCTCCAGTATTCTTGCCTGGAGAATTCCATGGACAGAGGAGTCTGGCAGGCTACAGTCCATGGGTCGTAGAGTTGGACACGACTGAACAACTGACATCATAAACCATGTCCATTTGAAAAAGACATGAATGAGCTAGAGCTGTGAGGCCAGGGGAGGTGGCTAGGGGACTGGGTCCTGATGTCATCTCTAGCTTTAAAAAATTTTGTCCACAAGCAATCAGTTCAGTTCAGTTCAGTCGCTCAGTCATGTCCGACTCTTTGCGACCCCGTGAATCGCAGCACGCCAGGCCTCCCTGTCCATCACCAACTCCCGGAGTTCACCCAGACTCACGTCCATCGAGTCAGTGATGCCATCCAGCCATCTCATCCTCTGTCGTCCCCTTCTCCTCCTGCCCCCGATCCCTCCCGGCATCTGAGTCTTTTCCAACAAGTCAGCTCTTCACATGAGATGGCCCAAGCAATAGGCAGACTTATTCTCCTCTTTCTGAAATGCCTAAGGTTAAAGATATTTAATTCAGTTGGACCTATAGGTTGCATGGGGAAAATTAATTACAGGCTGATAGTACTTTTTATATCAATCCAAAAAGTCATTCTATAGGAGAAAAAGAAAGTATGAAAATCTGCTTTGAAAATTGTAGACAGTACCATGGACTAAAGGTATTAATATGGAGATGACTAATATCTAACACTAAATATACTTACATATATCACTTGTTAATATTATAACAAATGTTGTAATTCATTACAAATGAAAATCTTTCAAAAAGCACCTGAATCTTCAGGTTTGATATTCTGTTTTGCTTTGCCAAAGTGAGACCTTCTCAGCCCTTTCATTACCGATTGTATTTTATAATCTGACATAAAACTAGTGAGCAACTATTTGTCAAAGTTATCACCTAACACTGTTGATCTGCTTTCCTGTTCAGTTGGCACCTCC
The DNA here is from genome assembly GCF_002263795.3 of Bos taurus. Lineage (NCBI taxonomy): Eukaryota > Metazoa > Chordata > Mammalia > Artiodactyla > Bovidae > Bos > Bos taurus. The sequence continues at coordinate 121,429,461 of NC_037329.1, forward strand.
TGCTTCTGTATTTGATGAAGAAATCCTGGTTTTAAAGCCAAACGTTATTTAGCCTCTGTGTGCAGTTGCTTTTATTTGGAACTTCTTAATCAAACGCTAAATATTGGGCTTGGTTTCAACATTTGCTTTGACTATTAGTTTCTGAGTACAGAACAAATAAGTGATATGTATTTCCTAATATATTTGTGTGTATTTACTTTAGATCAGCATCAAATATGCACTTGATATAAGGGAAATAAGGGTGGCGTTAGGAAAGCGTTGTGAGATGCAGGTTTTGATAAGCCACATGTGATCCAGGGTCTTAGGGTCCCGAAGTATTCACATTTCTCAGAAGTAGATCTCACTGGATTGTGTCATGTCTAGCTTAAAGGAGGATCAGGTAGACGTGCACAGCCCAGCCTGAGCCGTGCTTCCCAGCACGCTGTCACCCCACCCCACCTCGTTTCCCTGGGCGCTCATCTTACCTTCTTTTGCAGTGGGCTTTGTTCTTGTTTAAAGCTCAATAAATCTTCACAACTATTCAGTAACAGTGCTCAAAGGGTCACTCATTCAGAGATATTTTACAGTTAACACTTCTAAAGAATTGGAAACTCTTAACTCCTCAACATTAATCCTCATAGGTGAAATTTTAGGAATTATACATGTTTGTGGTGAGATTCTTGAAGCCCTGAGTTCCTCCTGGAAGCTCCCCAAATCACAACCACAAAAGCCTACTCCATTTTAGTGCATTTTAGAATAAAGTTTTATAAAAGCATATAAAAACCCACTGAGACTTTCTTTGTGATAAATTCTTTTTTCTTATTTTTAATTGAAGGATTAATTACAATGTAGTGGTTGGGTTTCTGCACACATCATCATGGATCAGTCGTAGTTATGTATACATATGTCCCCTCCCGTCTAGGATCCCTCTCACCTCCCTCCCCATCCCACCCCTCTAGATTGCCGCAGAGCCCTGGTTTTGAGTTCCTTGATATGAGAAAACATTTTTTTAAAAAGAGAAATTTGAAGATCACTTTGTGAATACTGTTTTACAAAGTACTTTGTGATGTACATTTCCTTGTTGGAAGAGTTGGGTGGCCTGGATAAGCACCAATTATCTTGAAGTGAAAGCCTTATATGGGGGTTTCCCCAGGTGGTCAGTGGTAAAGAATCACCTGATAATGCAGGAAGCACCAGGAGACGCTGGTGCCATCCCTGGTTGGGAAAATTCCCCTGGAGGAGGAAACGGCAACCTACTCCAGTATTCTCGCCTGGAAAATAACATGGACAGAGGAGCCCTGACCGGCTACAGTCCATGGTGTTGCAGAATCTGACATGACTGAGCATGCACACATAAAGGACTATATATACAAAGTTCTTTATTACCTTCAAATTTGATTGACTTTGGCTATAGCTTTATTTTTGTGCAACAATTGTGACATCTAGTGGTTATTCTAAGTACTTCTAAGGAATGATTTCATGTGTTTTCATTAAATGCATTCAAATATGAGAACTTGCTATTTAAATAACACTATAACAAATATCCTTATAGACACCCTTTTACATACTTAATTATATGGGATAAAGACCAAGGAACAAGCTAGTGGTGGTGGTGGTTTAGTCTCTAAGTCGTGTCTGACTCTTATGATCCCACGGACTGTAGCCTGCCAGGCTCCTCTGTCCATGGCATGCTCCAAGCAAGAATACTGGAGGGGGTTGCCATTTCCTTCTCCAGAGGATCTTCCTGACCCAGGAATCAAACCTGGGTCTCCTGCATTGCAGGCAGATTCTTTACCAACTGAGCTATGAGGGAAGCCTAGTGGAGGTGATGAAATTCCAGTTGAGTTATTTAAAATCCTAAAAGATGGAGCTGTTAAAGTGCTGCACTCAATATGCCAGCAAATTTGGGAAAACTCAGAAGTGGCCACAGGACTGGAAAAGGTCAGTTTTCATTACAATCCTAAAGAAGGGCAATACCAAAGAAAGTTCAAACTGCCATACAGTTGTGATCACCTCACATGCTAACTAAGTTATGCTCAAAATCCTTCAAGCTAGGCTTTGACAGTACACGAACCGAGAACTTCAGATGTACAGGCTGGGTTAAGGAAAAGCAGAGGAACCAGAGATCAAGTCGCCAACATTCATTAGATCATGGAGAAAGCAAAGGAGTTCCAGGAAAACATCTACTTGTGCTTCATTGACTGTGCTAAAACCTTTGACTGTGGGTTTCCACGACTCTGAGCACTCCCCCCGGCCCGGTGTGTTTTCCAAAGCACCGGCAGAAGCAGTTTATCTGCGGGCAGTCTCTGCGTCTCGCAGGGGGCCGGCCGGGGCCGCACGCGTGGTCAGCATACAGCTTCTGCCTGACTCCTCCTCAGCTGTCTCTTTGTCCAGCCGCCAGTGGGTCACAGAGACGGTCGTCAGCACCCTGGTCATTTCCTCCAGCTCTGAGATTGTCAGCCGTGACCGTGACTTAGGACTTGGTGGATTTTTTGTTGTTGTTAAACTTTTTATTTCGCATTGGGGTGTAGGCGACTAACAAGCTTGTGGTGGCTTCAGGTGGATAACAAAGGGACTCAGTCATCCATACACATGTATCCATTCTCCCCCAAACTCCCCTCCCAGCCAGGCAGCCACGTGACACTGAGCAGAGTGCCCTGTGCTGTCCAGCAGGCCCTTGCTGGTTCTCCATGCTAAACACAGCAGTGTGTCCATGTCCATCCCAAACTCCCTGACTATCCCTTCCCCCATCCTTCCCCCTGGGAACCATAAGGATATTATAGAGTATTGAGCAGAGTTCCCTGTGCTGGACAGCAGGTCCTTGCTCGTTCTCTGTGTGAAATACAGCAGTGTGTCCATGTCCATCCCAGACTCCCTGACCATCCCTTCCCCCATCCTTCCCCCACCTCTGCAACCATAAGTTCTTTCTCTAAGTCTGTGAGTCTCTTTCTGTTTTGTGCCTGCGTTCATTGGTATCGTTTCTTTTCAGACTCCACATATACAGGATGTGACACAATATTTCTTGTCTGTCTTGACTTCACTCAGTACAACACGGCAGAATTGGACTGGGGGAGATGGCTACGTGAACAACACGTTGAAAGAGTTTATTAAAACTCAGAAGTTCTCAAATGCAACAAGTTCAACAGAAACACTTGAGTCCTTCAGCTGCTTCGGCCACTCTGCTGTTGCTGTCGCTCAGTCGCGTCCGACTCTTTGCGACCCCGTGGACTGCAGCACTCCAGGCCTCCCTGTCCGTCACCGACTCCCAGAGTTTATTCAAACTCATGTCCATTGAGTCGGAGACGCCATCCAACCATCTCATCCTCTGTCGCCCCCTTCTCCTCCCGCCTTCAATCTTTCCCAGCATCAGGGTCTTTTCCAGTGAGTCAGCTCTTCCCATTAGGTGGCCAGAGGATTGGAGCTTCAGCTTCAGTCCTTCCACTCTGCTCAGCACAGACTGCACGACCTTCAGGGTGAGTTGCTGGTGGATTTAAAAATAGGAAGAGGCTCAGAATCCATCCCTGGCCTGAAAGCACCTGTTGCTTGTATCACGAGCTGCTTTTGACTTGATGACATCATCGGTCGGGGGCAGATCACAGGGTGGCTGAGCAAAACCACGGTAAGGATCCTTTCGTGAATAAGGAGTTATGATTCTCAGTGTATTTTTGAGAATTGCTTTAACTGTCCCAAGGAGGCGACGATTCCTGCTTCTCGTCTGTCGCCTCGGCTACCCCTGCCCCAAGCCCTGCATTCCTCTCCATCTCTTCCTATAACCTCAGATTCTGCCAAGTCACCGAGCTTGCCCCAGGGGAACACTGACTCTCAGGTCCCCCCGTCTGCAGTTGGGGCTTTGTGCTAACCACCAGCTTCCCTCAAGACAGCGCCTCCCCACCAAAGGTCACATCTGGCCTCAGGGCCAGTGTTCCCCTTCTCCAAGTTGAGAAAAACAAAAGAAAAATCCTTCCTGTCTTTCTTGCCTAAAATGTAGGCAATTAGCACAGGTTCCACTTGCAGAAATTTGGTATTTCTTTTGCTTGGAGAGAGAATGCTTTTGAGACGAGGGGTGTCTGTCTGGCTCTGGGGTTGATGAGTTTGCAGTGGGTGCCTAAAGGCTCTTTGCTAAAGAGTTTTCTGGGGAATTCCCCAGTGGTGCAGTGGTTACAGTTCTGTGCTCTGCCTGCTGAGGACCCAAGTTCAAACCCTGCTCAGGGAACTAAGATCTGGCAGGCTGCAAGGCCAAAAATAAATGAAATCAAGTTAAATGAAATGAAATAAAATAGTCTTCTTGTTGTAGCCATGCATTCCGGGAAACAGACTCACTCAGAAGGACGACGCAGATCGTGGAGTGTGGTTGATTACACCAGCCGGCCCCAGGCAGGGTCTCCTCTTAGCCAAGGACCCCGACCAGTGTTTGAAAACCTTATATACCCTAAGTGTACATGCCCAAACCCACCTCCCCAAATTCCCTGAAACTACTGTGAACAAAGGAAAAAGAAAGATACAAAGTTAGCCCGTGATCACATGCCTTAAGCCTAGGTGGTTAACAGTGGACAATTATCAATAGGCCTGTGGTCGTACCCCAATAAGCGTAATACAATGTATGACAGTATTCGCTTACACAGATAATTAGTGTATTCTTTTAGGCAATGGAGAGCCCCGGGGCTCTTCCATGGGGCGGGGGCGGGGTGGGGGGGCTGGTTTTCCACTTGGTAAGTCGTTTCCATAGATACTGGGCATAGAGCTCAAAGTCCACAGTCCGGCCCAGGATGGAGTTCTGCTTTCAAGACGGAGCCTGTTCTGTCTGTTTCCTCCTTCATTCTGGGACACATTTGGGACACATGAAAAGATAATATGGAATTGGTAGTGAGAGTTGGACTATACAGAAAGCTGAGAGCCGAAGAATTGATGCTTTTGAAGTGTGGTGTTGGAGGAGACACTTGAGACTCCCCTGGACTGCAAGGAGATCCAACCAGTCCATCCTAAAGGAGATCAGCCCTAAATGTTCATTGGAAGGACTGATGCTCAAGCTGAGACTCCAATCCTTTGGCCACCTGATGAGAAGAACTGACTCATTTGAAAAGACCCTGATGCTGGGAAAGATTGAACGTGGGAGGAGAAGGGGATGACAGAGGATGAGATGGTTGGATGGCATCACCGACTCGATGGACATGAGTTTGAGCAAACTCCGGGAGTTGGTGATGGACAGGGAAGCCTGGCGTGCTGCAGTCCATGGGGTCGCAAAGAGTCAGACACAGCAGAGCGACTGAACTGAACTAAACTGGTAAAAGGTCTTCAAAGTGCTGAGTATGTGAGGGAGAAAAAGAGAAAAATGTGTGGCTAAAACCATCTCTCCCATATTCTTGTATGAGCTTCTCTAAAGCCGGCAAAAGCAGCTCTGGGCACGTAGGAAGGACTGGATCCATTTTTCCCATGTCTGCTTAGAAATTCATGGATTTTTCCCTCCTTTTCTTTTTCCTTCTATTAGCATGTGGTGTGCCTTGGTTAACTTTCAAATATTAACCCAACCTTGCATTTCTGGGATAAACCACTTTTGGCCATGGTCTGTCATCCTTTTAATGGATACACTTTTGAATTCGATTTGCTGCTATTTTGTTAAGGATTTCTGTATCCGATTCTGTATATTGGTCTGTAATTCTGCTGTGTTGTTTTATTTTTGGTAACATCTTTGTCTGACTTTGTATTCACAGTGATTCAAGCCTCATGGAACAAGTGAGGAATTGTCCCGTCTGCATTATCATCAAAAGAGTTTGTGAAGGTCATTTTTCTTCCCTGTGGTAGACTACGTGAGACAGTGTGGGCCTGGAGGTTGCTTTATGGCCAGGCTATTAATTATAACGCCAATGTCTTTATGATGTCTGTTATTCATGTATGAGTATTCATGTTTTCTACTTTTCCTTCTGTTAGCTTTGGTAACTTACATCTTTCAAGGATGTATTTCACCTTAGTGATTGAGTTCATTAGTAAAAATGCTGATACTCTTCCCTTGCGGTCCTTTTTAAAAAAGAAATTATTGGCTTATAGTTAATTTACAATATTGCCTTAGTTTCTGCTGTACACCAAAGTGAATCAGTTATATATATATATATATATATATATATATATATATATCAACTCTTTTTGAGGTTCTTTTCCCATACAGGTCATTACAGAGTAGGGACTAGAGTTCCCTGTGCTATAGAGCAGGTCCTTACTCAGTTCAGTTCAGTCGCTCAGTCATGTCCAGTTCTTTGCAACCCCATGGACTGCAGCATGCCAGCCTTCCTTGTCCATCACCAACTCCCAAAGCTTGCTCAAACTCATGTCCATCATGTCGGTGATGCCATCCAGCCATGTCATCCTCTGTTGTCCCCTTCTCCTCCTGTCCTCAATCCCTCCCAGCGTCAGAGTCTCTTCCAATGAGTCAACTCTTCGCATGAGGTGGCCAAAGTATTGGAGTTTCCGCTTCAGCATCAGTCCTTCCAGTGAACACCCAGGACTGATCTCTTTTAGAATGGACTGGTTGGATCTCCTTGCAGTCCAAGGGACTCTCAAGAGTCTTCTCCAGCACCACAGTCCAAAAGCATCAATTCTTCTGCACTCAGCTTTCTTTAGAGTCCAACTCTCACATCCATACATGACTACTGGAAAAACCATAGCTTTGACTAGAGGGACCTTTGTCAGCAAAGTAATGTCTCTGCATTTTAATATGTTGTTTAGGTTGGTCATAACTTTCCTCCCAAGGAGCAAGCGTCTTAATTTCATGGCTGCAGTCACCATCTGCAGTGATTTTGGAGCCCCAAAAAATAAAAGTCTGACACTGTTTCCACTGTTTACCCATCTATCTGCCATGAAGTGATGGGACCGGATGCCATGATCTTCGTTTTCTGAACGTTGAGCTTTAAGCCAGCTCTTTCACTCTCGTCTGTCACTTCCATCAAGCGGTCCTTAAAGTTCTCTTCTATACATAGTCATGTGCATATGTCAATCTCAGTCTAGAAGATGTATCCCTCCCCGTCTCTCATCCCCTTTTTCCACGTCTGTGCCTCTACTTCTGCTGTATAACTAAGTCCGTCTGTGCCACTGTTTAGATTCGACATGTAAGTGACATCATACGACATTTGTCTTTGTCTGATCTACTTCCCTTCGTAGGGCAGTGTCTAGGTCCATCCATGTAATGTTCGCTCTTTTTCCTGGCTGCATAGTATTCCATTGTATACATGTACTACATCTTCTTTACACAATTCAAAGAATACACACACACACACACAGATACACACACACAGATACAAACACACACATACACACACATGCACACACAGATACACACACATACAGACACACAAATACACACACACATGCACACACAGATACACATATACACACAAACATACACACAAACACACACACATGTAGATACACACACACAGACAGACACACACAAACACACACAGACACACACACACATACACACACATAAACATATAAACACACATACACACACAGAGCATCTTCTCATCAAAGTCTGGGTCAAGTGTGCAGCCCTGTACAAACACACACATACAAACACACACAGATACACACAAGCACACACACATGCACACACAGACACACACAGACACACACACAGACACACACACAGACACACACACACAAATACACACATATACACACATACCTATATACACACACAGACACATACATACACACACAAACAAACACACATACACACACACACACACACATACACAGAGCATCTTCTCAAGGTCCAGGTCAAGTGCGCAGCCCTTACTTCCTCCAGAGGGAGGGGACAGCCCGGGCCTCTGAGTGCCCTCCTGTCTTTCACCAGCTGCTCTTGCAGCCTTGAAAGTGAAAGTCAGTCATGTCTGACTCTTTGCAGTCCATGGGATTCTCCAGGCAAGAATCCTGGAGTGGGGAGCCTTTCCCTCCTCCAGGGGACCTTCCCCACCCAGGGATGGAACCCAGGTCTCCCACACTGCAGGCAGGTTCTTTACCAGCTGAGTGCCTTGGGGGTGCTCTAACTCTCTTGCCCCCCTCCCCTGACCTGTATGCAGACGGAACAAACCCCGGCGTCAGTAAGACAGAATCCAGGTGCTGCTCCCAACAGGAGGACCTGGGAGGATCCTATCAAGCCAGGTGTGCCCTGAAGCCACAGGGACCCAAACTGCCCCCATTCTGCTCTGCCCTGGGGCTTCTCTCTTCACTGGCACCCCCAAAAGCTGCCTTTCTGATCCTCACACAAGCCCCAGGAGTCTGGGAAATAAACGGCAATTTAGAATTGGAGGGGGTGGTGATGGTGGGGAGGGTGGTGCTTTTCCCTGTCCACATTCCTCTAGCTCCCCCCAATCTCCTTCCCTCTCACCATCAGAGTGACAGCGGAGAGGAGGAGTAATAGACCCAGGGGCCACAAGCCAGCTCCAGGGCCACGTCAGGAGCGCAGGGCTGTGCCTTTCAAGCCAGGGACCTGGCACAGATGGAGTGAGTGCCCAACTGCTTGTGACCCCGTGAACTGCACCCCAGCAGGCTCCTCTGTCCATGGGGTTCTCCAGGCAAGGATACTGGAGTGGGTTGCCATGCCCAAGAATGAATAAGTGAATGAGTGAGTAAGTGAATGAATGAGTGCATAAATGAGTGAATGAATGAATGAGTGAACAGATGAATAAATAAGCGCAGGAATGAATGAGTGAGTGAGTGAATGAATGAGTGAATGAGTAAATGAACGAGTGATGAAGGAGGCAGCCCAGGGCAGGCCTTTGCCTGCAACAGGGGGAAAGCCCAGGTCCGCACACACCCTTCCTGGCTGGGAAGTGCCCGTGGTGGGGAGGGGGCGGTTAGGGACCCGGGTGCAGGCCCACCTAGGATCCCCAGCTGACCGGCTGGTGCCCAGGCCTGCAACGTGGCGTTTTCGGTCTAGTGGGCCAGCCTGCAGGTACCCTGATGGCGGACAGAATGGCCACCCTCCCTCCCGCCCCGGACCCTTCCCTCCCCCCACCCCCACCCCCACCCCCCCCCCACCCCCACCCCCCACCCCCCCCCCCCCCCCGCCACCCGACCCTTCCCCCACCCCCACCCCTCCCCCGCCCCGGACCCTTCCCTCACCCCCCCCACCCTTCCCTCACCCCCCCCCGACCCTTCCCTCCCCCCCACCCTTCCTCCCCCCCCCCGACCCTTCCCTCCCCCCCCCCGACCCTTCCCTCCCCCCCTTCCCCCCCACCCCTCCCCCGCCCCGCCCGCGGCTCCTCCCCCACCTCTTGGCCCCTCCCCCGCGGCCAGCGCCGGAGCGGAGGGGGCCCCCGCCCAGGTGGGCTCTTGGCTGGCGTCCAGCGGGCGCTCAGGCCTGTAGCCCCGGGCTTCGCCCCAGGCCAGGAGGCTGAGCTGAGCTGGAGACGCGCGGCCCAGGGGCAGTCTCTCTCCCCTCCCGTCCGGGGGGCCGCCCTCCTCCCCGCCCCCGTGCTCTGCCCCGGCCTGTGACTCTGCTCCGCAATTAGCAGGGCGCCCCCCATCTCCGACCCTGCCGCTCCTGGCTTGTCCCTTCCCCGTTGGCCCCCAACCCGCTCCCCCCACCCCCGCGGTGGTGGGCAAGTTCCCCAGACCCCCCACAGGAAACCCTGGGTGCACAGGCTTCTCATTAGTGGGGTGGGGGGGGGGCGCCGGCACAGGCCGCCCAAAGCCAGTCCTCACTAAGGCCCTGATGAGGGATGAGAGGCACTCCCACAGGCGGGAGAAGCCAGTCCAGATCCTGTCCAGACTCAGTCCTGTCCCACTCTCTGCAACCACAAGGACGGTAGCCTGCCAGGCTCCTCTGTCCATCGGATTCTCTAGGCCAGGATACCGCAATGGGTAGCCTTTCCCTCCTCCAGGGGATCTTCCCCACCCAGGGATGGAACCCAGGTCTCCCGCATTGCGGGCGGATTCTTTACCAGCTGAGCCACCAGGGAAGCACAACAGTACTGGAGTGGGTAGCCTGTCCCTTCTCCAGGGGAAACCTTGCCCACCCAGGAATCCAAGCGGGCTCTCCTGCATTGCAGGCAGATTCCTTACCAACTGAGCCACCAGGGAAACCCTGGGGCTGGGGTGACCAAGGATGGGAGACTGAATCCAGCTGTCAGGCAACCGGGGCCGCACTTGTGTGTGCGTTGGAGCCGGGGGTTGGGGGGGCAAGCTAGGTGGCACCACTGGTTCCAGTACTAGAGTGGGGAGGACGCAGGAGACCCTGGGGACGAGGGGGACAGCCTCTGTGACCTCCACGGGTTCCAACACTGGACTCTGAGGGATGCTGGTAGGTGAGGGATGCTGGTAGGTGACTCTGAGGGATGCTGGCAGGTGAGGGATGCTGGTAGGTGACTCTGAGGGATGCTGGCAGGTGAGGGATGCTGGTAGGTGACTCTGAGGGGTGCTGGCAGGTGAGGGATGTTGGTAGGTGACTCTGAGGGGTGTTGGCAGGTGACATGCGGATATTTGGGGGTGGGGACTCTATGATGAGCATCACTGGGGTCCACACCGTCTTGGGGAGAGGGACCCCAGCGCCCTGGCCGTCTGGCCAGATGAGCTGTCTTTAGGGAGTGGGGCTGTCTGCAGGAATCGGTGGCCTGGTTCTCAGGGGTGGAGGCGGGATGTTTGCTTCCATGGGTCTCAGGAAGCAGAGGACAGGTTCTTCTGCACAAATGGGCCACTTAATTAGTGCCTGCCTCCTAAAGGGTGCTTAGCCGATCAGTCCTCTGCTACTCTTTGTGACCCCATGGACTGTAGCCCGCCAGGCTCCTCTGTGCGTGCTATTCTCCAGGCAAGAATACTGGAGTGGGCTGCCACGCCCTCCTCCAGGGGATCTTCCCCACCGTGGGATCGAACCCAGGTCTCCAGCACTGCAGGCGATTCTTCACCATCTGAGCCACCAGGGTGAGCTGGATCATTTTTCTAGAGACAGGATCGTCTGTGAGTCGATGGCGGCTAGGAAGAAGTCTGCTGGGAGGGCACGGCCCCCCCCACCCCCCCGCCCCAGGTTTGGGCCGCTGCAGGACCTCTCTAGGTCTTCCTCCTGAGCGGGTGTGAATCGCACTTGGCTCGTCCCCTTTGCAAACTTTATGGGGAGATTATCTGGAAGTCCGGGAGCTCTCCAAGGCCTTTTCTGCCGGCACTGACAGTACCGATCCGTGCGTCACGTTCGCGGGCACCTCGGGGACGCCGCAGGCCCCGGAGCCGGGCTCCGGGCAGGCAGGGCCCGCGGGGAGATCGCCCGCTGCGCACTCCGCCTGCGCCCCGGGAAGGGCCGGACCGGCCATTCCCGCCTCGCCCGGCGGTTGCGAGGCTTTTTTTTCCTTCCAGCTTTCGGGCGGAAGCAGAGTTCTCGCAGGCGGTGGGCGTGGGACCGGAGTCCTTCTGCATTTTGAGGATGGAGAGAAAAGACCGGAGTTTTCTGAGCCGGTGTTTGGAGCGAGATGTTTGCAAAGCCCTCGGCGACCCGTGCGTAACGCCGGAGAAGCCAGCCCGGGTGAGGGCGCGCCAGCAGGAAGGAGGTAGGGGCTTGCGTGGCCCGCGCCGAGGCCCTGGGCCGCAATTCAGAGCGAAACCCGAAATCCAGCGCCCCGCCCGGAGGTGGCTTCTTGCAACATTAATTACCGCAGAAACGCCTGCCGGGCCGCCTAATGCATTCATCGCGACGGAGAGCCACTCATTGTTTGTTTAGCGGTGGTCTCCTGGAAGGAAAAAAAAAAAAGGCCCTCTTTAGACGCCCTCCCTAGTACACTGCTTTGCTCCCCGAAAAAATAATGTTTTTCTTCAATAAAACGCAGAGGACCGGGCCTGTGATTAAATCTGAAAGGAAAGAGTTTTAATGTCCACCATATGTTTGCAAAGTATATGGCGAGGAAAAGAGAGAATTCCACTGAAAAGCAAACAGCATTTCCTCCTACAAAATATGTTGTTAAAATTGCCTTTTTTTTTTTTTTCATAGAGGGTTATTTTAAAACATGTCCTGGCCCCAAGGTGGGATTTATAGCAAACATGAGATGGAAAAAAATATATGTATGTATATATACATTTTTTGTGGGGGTGTGTCTTTGGCAGCTCAGAGGCAGCCCCCACTCCAAATAGGAGCCGGAAACCCACCCTGCTCCCTCTTGCCCTTTATTAATATTATAGATGTCGAATTTGTCGACAGGATCAATCTTATCCATTCAGGAGCTGGATTAACAGAGCCCCGTTGTAATGAAAATCTATTAGCCTCCTGTTTGAAACACGGATGTTTGCGTCAATCAATAAACAGCCTACTGGAGAATACAAAAGCAGGTTTCTAAATTTGAAAGGGGTGGGGGGAGGAAGGAGAGCCAGCTAAGAAAAGTGTGAAGACCTCTGTAAAATCAAGCCTCTCTGATCGATACTTATAAATAGTTAATGTGTGGGGAGGGGTCGATTGTTGTTAAAAAAAGGAAAAAAGAAAAGATCTTGTGTGAAAACCATCAACACCTCCACTCTGTTATTATTTTTGATAGAAATTGTCTTTTGAATTAAGGGCTGAGAAAGTGGGCCAAACTGAAGGGGCACTCCTTGAAAATTCCTGTGTTTCGTGGGCAGCGAAGATGACCCCTGGGGTGGCCGGTGGGTCTGTAAGTTGCTGGGCTTTGGGGAGATCAAACTGAGTGGGTGACTCCCACCAGCCCTCCCGGGGGGCATGGAGGCCACCCACTCCCAAGACGGCAGCTTCTTCTACTCCGCTCTTAAGAAGCTCATGGCATGAAATTTCAAGTCAATTGGTTTGGGTCACAGGAGCTTCGTGTCCCTGGGCTGAACGTGAACACTCGGAGCCCTGCCCTGGAAGCCTCAGATAAACCAAATATGAAACATCTGAATATTCATCACCTTCCCCCGCCCCGCTGGCCTCCCAAATACAGGGAAGCCGGCAGCTGTAGTTCATTAAGATCCACCTAATTCACATCGGGAAAGTCAGATTATTTCCCAAAATCGACCGTGGCCAGTGTCCAGCTCCTGCCGTCTGCAGTCTGTCCCTGGGTCCCTCGGACCACAGTGCTTGTGGGGGTGTTGGGGGGTGGTCAGCTGTGTCCACGGGCTCTTTCCCCAGATATCCCGGGGGCTCAGGGCTGGGTGGAGGAGCCTGGACGTTCACGTTGAAGTTCAGATGAAGGTGCGGAAGCGCAGCTAAGAAGTCTGGGGGTCGTTTCTTTGCTTCGGGTGATGCGAGAACAGAGAGGGGGCAGAAACCACCCCCCCCGTCCCACCCCCCCCCCCACCCATCGCCCGCCTGCACCTTGCCCACCCTGCTCCAAGGGTTTCAGGACGGGAGGCCGAATCTAGCCGTTTCTGCCCCTGGGGACCAGGGTGTCTGAGCTTTCTAGCTCAGCCTGGGTTCGGAGAGGACGCCTGGGCGGGCTGGCTAACTGTGGTAACTGGGGGTGAGTGATGAGGTACAGCGTTCCAGCTCTGCACCATGACAGTGTGGTCCCAGCCTGCGTTGGCGGAGTAGGGGGGCGTCCTCAAGAATTCAGGAAATCTGACCTGGAAGGACAGGGCTCACATATAACCGTTCAGGTTGGGAGCAAGGAGGGTCCCTCCCAGCCAGCACCACCCCCCCCAACCGCCACCACTAGCTCCTGCCAACTGTGGGGGGGACCCTCTGGCAGGCTGGCTGTGAACCCTTCTTGGGATGTTCACTTCCCCCATCTACCAAGTAGGGGCCTGGGTCTGTGGGCACGCCTGGACCAACACAGAACTGGGGGCATCTGCAGGCTGCAGAAAGACCCCGGTCCTTCTGCCTCTAGTCAGAGACCCTGCCCTCCTCCGCAGCACGAGGCACGCCTGCCGTTACTATTTCGTTCAGTCTCATCTGTGTCCGCGTCTCTTCCCAGGTGGACCGAGGGCAGGGGTCGGACCCCTGGGACCTGTGTTAGCACTCTGTGTTCATGGCGGTTTCTGAGCAGCGGGCCTTGGATCCACAACCCGGGAGAGCCCGGGGTGTGTTCCCAGCTTCTGGTGGAATCCACGTTGGAACTTCCGTCTTCTCCCAGAAACCAGATCCCCGTCTCTCGCTCCCCAACCCAGCCCAACCCATGGCGTCTTTTCCTTTTCTTTTTTTTTTTTTTTTTTAAGAAAGCAGCTATGCTTTCGTTTCTATCCACAAACTTTTCTGAAGCCTCTTTCAAAGCTGGCAGAATGCACAGGACACATGAAAGCATCCACAACCTCCCAAGACAAGTTGAGATTTTTAAAAAGGTCTCTCTTTTTGGGCCCCTTCTTCTCTGGGGGAAGGTGCGGGGGGGGGGGGTGGTGAGAGTCTGCAGAAACTGGAAACAAGAGCCCCTTATACCCGGGAGGGTCTGAGCTCCGGGCAAACCATCCCCCCTCCGCTCCCCGAACCTTGCCCCGGCGGAAATGTAAATGTAACATTTCATAAACCATACCCACCCTGCGGCCTTGGGCACCGACTTGAATTAGCAAAAATATGTGTTCGAAAAAGTCCTTGCCCAGGCTGAAATATGAAAAATAACTCTGAGGGTGGGTTTGGCCGACTCTGGTTGAAAGGTGACAAGGTTAAGGAGGTGTGTGTGTGTGTGTGTGTGTACACGTATGTGTGTGTGTGTGTGTGTGTGTGTGTGCGCGTGCCCCTGGCTAGGGACAGACGGGGAAGGGGTTCAGGGGACATCTGGCTCCTCACTCCCGAAAAGTGAGAGGGTTTGCTCATCAAGCGAAACTGATTTTATGAAAATCTTATCACAGGCACGGCCTTGGGACTGACGGAAGCAGCTGGTTGGATGGCTTCCTTCCTCCCAGGACGGGTTATTTTGGAACCAAGTGTCGACTGGGAATCAAATATGGAAATCAAAATTGGGAAGGGGGTGACTTTAACTCTCTCTTGGACTCGAGTTTTTGGATACCCAGGATCACCAGCTGGAGGAGACCCCTGGGAACCGCCTGACCCTAACTCCCAGCAAGTTCCCTCTTGGGTGGGGTTCAAGGTTCCAGGGATGGGGGGCGGCCCTGTTTGGGGGCCTGGGACTTCTCACCCCCTGTTCCCTGCAAGTGAAACTCGGGCCTTGTAAGACCCAGCTACTGTGTGCCCCCCAGAGGAGGCTGGGTCCCCAGGTTGGCCGCGAAGGTCAGGGAGGAGGGGCGCAGGCTGCAGGCCAGGTGTCCCTGGGGAACCAGCCTCCTCACCTGAGGCCTGGAAGAGCTACCCTCCCCTCGGAAGCCTCCAGAAAGAGGCTCAAGCGGAGGGCCCCGGCCGCTTTGACCCCACTTCCGCGCCTGTCAGTCCACTGTTTCCAGCAAATACCGAGTTCCCTGGTGGGCGGGCCGGGCCCCCGACCGGGCAAACCTGGAGGACGCTCGCAGTGGACCAAGGGACCGCGGGGGCAGACCTGGGGCGCGCGACGCGCCTGCGGCCAGGACTCGGAGCTCCTGGGGCCGCCCCGCGCCCCGACCCCGCGCGCCCCCTCCAGCTCCGGCCGCGGCCTTCGGCGTCTCCCCCAACCCAGCGCAGACCCGCGAGGCGGCTGCATGTTTAATACATGACGGGTATTTGTACTTGTGTGTGATAGGCGCGCGCCTCCGCTTTGATGAGTGCGGCGGCGGTGACAAAGCCCTGTTTGTCAAGTTGCGAGCGCCGCTTTGCCTTTTCGCTTTTGAAGTCCGCGGGGGAGCAGGCCACGGGCCCCCCGCTCCCGCCCCGACTCCCCCCAAGTCCTTCCCACCCCCCAGCTCCGTCCGCCGCACGCGGGGCCGAGCCCACCCGGGGCCGCGCGCACGAGCGCCGGGCACAGCGATCCTGCAGGGTGGACCGAGGGCGCAGAGGACCGGACGGAAACCCGGGGGAGAGACTGAGGGGGCGAGGGAGGGCGGCGGCGGGGAGGAAGGGCCTCGGAAGGACGGGACGAAGGAGAGAAGGAAGCTCTGCTGTGTCTGCATTCCGTCCCCCTCTTTCCCGCCTTCCTGGCCTCCCACCCCCCAGGTCGAGGCACCCCCCGTGCGAACTCGACCTTGGCCCTGGGGCTTCACTTTCGTTCCCACCGACGGAAACGCTGGACGCCCAGGGCGCCCCGGATCCTGGGTTCTGGCTCATCGGCGCTTCGCAGGATGAGGAACTGACTCCAGAAAAATTGCAAAAGGAACTCCTCCAAAACCCGTAACACTCCCCCAACCCGCCTTCCACCCCCGTAACCCCTCGTCCCAACTCCCTGGCGGAGGGGAAGGGCGGGTGGAAGGGGCCGCCAGGAGACATGACAGAAAGCAAAAAAAAAAAAAAAAATTTAAGCGGGGAGGGGGCAGAAAAGTCACTTTATTTGCGGACGGAATTTGCATTTTGGAGAACGGATAGCTTGTGTCGCTGCCATGGGTGCAAATGCATTTCGGATTGCAGTTGAGAAAAAGCGAATCCTTTTAAAGCACGTTATAGCGTTCCGAGAGAGGTAGGGTCTGGTCAGGAGAACCAAGACACAAGCAAAAAAAAAAATAGATGTCTCCCCCCCGCCCCCAATAAATCTCTCAGACACCAGGCTGACAGCACGGCTTGAACAAGAAGGCTGCGTCGGTCCGGCGCCCCCAAGGACCGCTGTGTACGAACCGGTTCTCCCAGCGAGGGAGCCGCCGGCTTCTCCGCGTCTGGACTCGCGCGTCCCAGGCAGCCGAGGGCCGCAGGGTCCGTGTCCGGCCCCTCCGAGGTCTCCGAGCCGCTCTGCCCAGCCGCTGCCGCCGCCGCGGAGACTCGGACGCCCACGTTCGCCCTTCCTCGCTGTTTCGGGGTTCTCCAACTGTCCCCCCGATCAGGCCGCGCGCGCGCGCGCGCACACCCTCTCCGGGGGGAGATCCGGCGGGTCCAGCCACGCCGTGCCCAACCGCATCGCCAAGTTGGGAGTCCATTCTCCCCCGTGGGATGGCGCATCAGCGCCGCCGCCCCGGTGTCCCCTCGGTGGCGTCTCGGCGCGGCCACGCCCGGACGCCGCATCCCGCGGGGAACAGATTCGAGGCGCGAGGCTGCGGCGCTCCTCCCGGTACCGGGCCGCCGAGGACGTCTTCACCATCCCCAAAGTCCTCCTCGAGTTTCCTTTCCGCCGGCCATTGCGAGAACACGGATACCTGTTCGCGGCGCTGAGTCTTTGCGCCCCTGCGCGCGCGCGCTCTCTCTCCATATCGGTCTCTCTCTCTCCCTTCAAAAACGTGATCTTTACCGCTTCACACCAAGGTGCCACAGACGCCAAACAGTGATGAAATCAAAAGAAAACCAATTGCCGGACTGGAGGTGGGGGAGAGATAGCGCCTCCGCGTGCGCCCGCCGCCGAGCCGCGAGGTGTAATTGCTGCAGACAGAGAGCGTTGGGGGTTGGGCGCAGAGGTAGCCGCGTATAAATAGTGAGATCTCAAATTGAAAGGCATAAATAACAGCAGGAGGGACCTGCCTTCACACGGACGGTCCTCTCCGCGCGCGGGAGGCGTGCGGACCACAGCCCGGCTCCTCGCCAGCCCCGCGGACCCCCGCGGCCCCCCCCCGTTCCCACCCCCACACCCCCAGGCAGCCATGGAAGAACTCACGGCTTTTGTATCCAAATCTTTTGACCAGAAAAGCAAAGACGGCAGCGGCGGCGGCAGCGGCGGCGGCGGCGGCGGCAAGAAAGAGTCCATCACGTACAGGGAAGTTTTGGAGAGCGGACTGGCGCGCTCGCGGGAGCTGGGGGTCTCGGAGTCCAACCTCCACGACATAACGGAGGCCGGCGGCCACTGCCCGGTGCATCTCTTTAAGGACCACGTGGACACCGAGAAGGACAAACTGAAGGAGTTCGGTTCGGGGAGGGCGGCGGAAGGTAAGCCGGGCCGGACGCAGGCTCCGGGAGGGGCCCGGAGCTTCCCGTGGCCACCGAGCCCGGCCGTCCGGCGTCTCGCTCTGCGCTGCGCGGAGGCCCCGGGGAGGGGGCGCCGCAAGGGGCTCTTCGTTTCGCCCCCAAAAAGCTGAACGTGACAGCCACGGCTCGGACGCAGAAGGGCCCCGGCCGCCACCCGTCGCCAGGCTTTTCATAAGAAAGAAACCGGCCGGAGAACCGAGGAGGCAGGGGCGGATGGAGGCCCTGGATCCGAGGGCGGGCAGCGGCCCGGGGTCCGCGCGCACCGCGTCCCCTGGGGGCTTTGGTATTGGGTGCCAGCGGGCCCTTTCCCCGGATGGAGAGCGAGCCGGGTGTTTGGGCTTACCAAGGCCGGTCGAGGGTAAGGCTGGCGGCCGCGCGCCCGTGTGCCCGCTGGGGTGTCTGTGTGTCCCGGGACGGGCCCCGGTGCTCTCTCCAGGCGCCAGTCGCCTGCCCGCTTCCCCCGCTAGAAATGGGCCGCGTGGGGGACCGCGCCGGCAGGCAGGCGTCGGCCCCTTCCTTCGCCTCTCAGCCCCGGGCCCTCGTAGGCAGAACTTTGCCTTGATGTTGGCTGCCGCGGGGCCCGTGAAATTAAAACCAGCCCTGTGCCCGCAGGTGGTCAGGGTCTGTGCGGGGCAGAAGGGCCCGGGGAGGC
The DNA here is from genome assembly GCF_002263795.3 of Bos taurus. Lineage (NCBI taxonomy): Eukaryota > Metazoa > Chordata > Mammalia > Artiodactyla > Bovidae > Bos > Bos taurus. The sequence goes on from NC_037329.1 coordinate 121,447,952, forward strand.
TCGGGAACCTCTCTCGCGCGCGCGCGCGGCGGCCCAGACCCCGGCCGTCAGGGCGCCAGCGGGCCCTCCTGCAGGACCCCCATCCTGCGGCTTTTCCTGATATCTCCGAGGCGTTTCGGCGCTGTCCTTGACTGCAGAGGCGGCCAGGAGGGGAGGCTTGTTTACAAGGGTTTTCTCAGCGGGGTCGAGATGGTCCCCACCGGGGGCCGATTTCCATGCAAACAGGGCAGCCGGCAGCTATAAATCAGAGGAATAAAACTGGCTGGTTTCTCAGCGGGGAGCGTTTGAAAGCGTCCGAAGGTCTATATTTCTCATGACAAAGCGAGGAGAAACAGAAGCTTGCCATATGGGGCGTGGGTCCCCGTGTCTTCCTCTTGCAGTGTTGAGAGGGGTCGGCATTGGCGACCCCTGGAAGCCCGTCGATCCCACACTTCGCTGGGGAAGTCCCCGGACGCGGGGCTTCAAGGCTGGCCCAGACTGCCTTTGGAAACCTTGACCTTAGCGGAGGCAGAAGGCTGGCGGAGGCTTAGTCCGGATAAGCCCCCGACCCCGTGAGAGTCCGCGCAGCCTGAGTTGGGATCGTCTTACCTCTGGGGCTAACCCCTTGGCGAGGCCTCACGCACCTGGCCCTATAATTCCTACAAAGACGGTGTGCTTTGATGGAGACGCGGTTGTCTGCCGGCCAGAGTCCTGGTCAGGGCCTACTTTTAATTTACAGCGCCTGGTGACTGACCTCCCGGACCCCTTCACGGCTTCCCCCATCCTCCTTAAAGGCTGAGTTCCCCCTCTGCCTGCCTCGGCTCACCCCTGGACAGTCAGGACAGAAAAACCCTGGCATTCGGCACCTGGAAAGAGGGCAGAGCACAATCGAGGCCTTTTTATTTTCTATTTTAAATAGACAGGAAGAGAAAGACAGGGCTGTAAAAAGTAGAAGCAAGAAAAATCGCAGTTGCCCCTTTCTTGTCTGGCTCTGCAGACCGCCCCCCGAGAAGGGCCGAGCCCCCCTGGCTGAATTGGCAGAATGGAGGGGTAGGAGACGCCTGGGGTGTGGAGAGACACGGAGGTGTTGAGCGCCCGGATCGTGTGGAACCGCTGAGCCTGTGGTTTCTGCAGAGCCTGCCCTGGGTTCTGCAGAACTTTCAAGGCCAGCTTCTCATTCTGGGGTCAAGTCCCTGGGGTTCAGGCTTAAGACACCTGCAGGTCGAGTCAAGGCGGGGCTACCTCTGGGAAAGGATATTTTTCCCTGTGGTGGAGAAGTAGGCAATCCTTGGAAAGGCATTTGTCTCAGGAGGTGAGAGGGCACTGGGTGCCCAGTACCCAGGAGCCTTGAGGAGAGATGTTTCAGGACTCCAGTGCTAGAGAGCATCTTAGGAACCCCCGCTGGGGGACAGGCTGGTTTCACTGATTTTCCCCTGGCCCCACGGAGAATTTGAGTCTTTCCCCCTTTGCAAGTCTTCGGGCTCACGGCTGAGGGCTTCTGCAGTGCTTCTGGACTCTTTTCAGAAGTTGTGGAAGCCCAGACTCTTTGGAGAGAGTTTACGGAAAGCCACTGTCTTCTCCTTGACCCAGAGGGGACATCTAATGAGGGCGTTGGGAGACCTTTCTGCCTGCACCCCCATAGCCCCTATGATCCGAGAAAAAAAACACAAGGGCTGCTGAAATGTTGTTCACTCTTTGCAATCTCATGGACTGCAGCATGCCAGGCCTTCCTGTCCATCACCATCTCCCCGAGTTTGGAGTTTGCCCAAACTCATGTCCATGGAGTCGGTGATGCCATCCAAGCATCCCATCCTCTGTCGTCCCCTTCTCCTCCCGCCTTCAGTCTTTCAGCATTGGGTCTGTTGGCTTCCACCAACTCCACGACTGGGGAGCCAACTTTTATTTTCAGTCCTGAGTTTGGTGTGGGCCTGCATTTCCTGGAGGTGGAAAGGAGAGGCGTCTGGGTTTGAATCTGGTTGATCCTGACCTTACTGCCCCCTCCCCCAGCAAATACAGATGCTCCTGTAATTTTTGGACCGAAGAGAGTTTGCACTCCTGGCGTCCTGTTGGAGCCTGAGAATGTGTCCAAGAGTCGGAGGGGCAAAACAGGAAGTCAGGAACCTGTGTTCTTGGGGGAACCGCTAGACGCCTTCCTGTGTGCCTTAAGATATGGCTTTGCCTTCTTGGGGGGGCTTCCCTGGTGGCTCAGACAGTAAAGAATCCACCTGCAATGCCAGAGACCCGGATTTGATCCCTGGGTGGAGAGGATCCCCTGGAGGAAGGCATGGCAACCCACTCCAGTATTCTTGCCTGGAGAATCCCACGGACGGAGGAGCCTGGCGGCTCGCAAAGTCAGACAGGACTGAGCGACTGTTTTCTTTTCTTCTTTGCTTTGTTGATCAGAGGGAGATGAGGTCCGCCGATTGCCCAGCTCTGTTGTGACCTGGAGGAAGCTCTGGCCTGGCTGGAGCTGCCCCTGTCCTGCTGAGGTTGGTGGGGGGACAGGGGTTCTCCCTGGCCTGGACCCTTAGCCAGGCCTGCGCTCTCCCTGAGCTCTTCGCAGGAGCTCCCACCAGGGACCCCGTACTTGGGTGACTCTGCCTATGCGTGTTTGACTTAATAATATTTAACACCCCGTTCCCTTTCCAAAAAAAAAAGAGAGAGAGAGGAAAGGGTGTGTGTTAGGTTCTGTCAATATGTCAACAGAGGCCAAGTGGATAATTGAGGGAACTGTTCGGAGATTAGGCCAAGATACACCAGCCGGGCTGGGATTCGGAGTCGTTACAAAAGAGCGCGTCTTGCCTGCGAGTTTGCTTTATCGGCTCCACGCAGCTGTGCGTCGGGGCGCGTTGTCCGCCGAGGCCCCGCGCCCCGTGGGCGCACCCAGTGTTCGGCCACGTCTAGCCAAAGCTTCCCGGCGCGCGGCCTGTTCGCCGCGCGCGGGGCCGGTGTTCCCAGCACTCAGGTCCGGCGGGCCGGCCCCGGGGAGGCGGAGGCCGGCGGAGGGGCTTTGCGCGGCCCCCGGGGGGGCCTGGGGAGCTCGGGCAGGGGCGCGTGGGGGGGACCTCAGCGCTGTGCCCTCGGCCGCCCATAGGTATCTACGACTGTAAGGACAAGCGCGACGACGTGAAGTCGGAGGACGAGGACGGGCAGACCAAGCTGAAGCAGCGGCGCAGCCGCACCAACTTCACGCTGGAGCAGCTCAACGAGCTGGAGCGGCTCTTCGACGAGACGCACTACCCCGACGCCTTCATGCGCGAGGAGCTCAGCCAACGCCTCGGGCTCTCCGAGGCGCGCGTGCAGGTGAGGCTCGCGGCCCCCGGAGCGCGCCCCCTCGGCCTTGGGGGCGCTTTCCAGGAGCGCGCGGAACCCCGGGGCTGGGGTGGGCGTTCGGAGGCTTCCCCGGGGCCTAGCTCGAGCCTTGCCTGGCACGCTCGCCCTTCTCGTCGAGCGCACAGGGTGGGTGACTGGGGGCGGGGGCTGGAGCTGGGCGTCCGGGGGCATCCCCGGGGTCTCGCGCGCGCCCTACCTGGCAGGCTCGCCCTCCGCATCTCGGTGACTGAGGCTCCTGCCCGCGCGGGGCCGGATTAGCCGGGGCGCCGGGCGGGGACCGGGGAGGGGGCGCGCAGGGGCGGCGACGCGGGCGCATGGAATTGGTGATGTCCCCATCTGGCGAGCCACCGGCTGCTGGGGGGTGGGGTGCGCCCGCACGTGCGCGGGGGAGGGGGCGCTCCCGGGTAGTTTTGTTGTCTTTTTTTTTTTTTTTTTAATCTCGGGTTGTTGTAAACGTGGAAGTGAAGCGGACGACTTTATTGATGGGGGAGGGTGGTGGAGACCCCCTTCCTGACGGGCCCCGCCTCTGCAGGCGCTGCCGACGGCCGGCCCTGCCAGTCCTGCTGGGCTTTTCCGTCGGCGTTGACGGTTCCGGGCAGGACAGCAGAGCCCGAGAGAAGGAAAAGAGGGTCACGGTCCCTGGGCTCCGGGGACTGGTTATTTAAATAAATGGAATTAATGCGGCCAACGGGGGGAGGGGACCGCGTGCAGCCGGGGCTTTGAAAGAACGGCTTTCTTGTAGCTGTAGGATCAACGTCTTTAAACACGACTGGGCTAAGATTGTACGCAGGAAACGAAAACACGGAACGGGTTTTAGAGACAGTGTTTTACAAAAGCTTTCATTTGGGGAGCGAGGGGGAAGGTGTTTGCATTCTGTGTCCTTCCCGTTTCCTCCCTGCCGCCGCGGTAACTGGGGTTTCTTAGGCGGGGATGCCGCAGTCCCCCAGCCTGTCCAGGACTCTCCGTGGCCTGACGCGGTGGTGCAGTCCGCGTCCCTGGGACCGCGGGCCGGCTGGCTCTGGGGACCTCGTCCCCGAGCCCATTTGTCCCGGCGTCTGTGGCCGAGGCGAGGAGGGGCGCGAGGCGGAGAGGGGGGGGACTCCTGGCCACCTTTCTCCGTCAAGATGGATGGGGCTGCCCTATATAAATTAATGAAAAGATTAAACTTTTGCTGAAGGGGACATCAACTTTTATGTCATTTCACAGCCTTTCTGCCCGGGATCTGTAATATCTCCCAGGCCTTGATGTACTGTTTCTATAAAAATAAATTACTTGTAATTTAATTCCACACTATTTCTTTCAGTAGTCTATTACTGAATAGCACCTTCGCAGGAGAGACCGAGTTGGCAGAAAATTGCTTCTTGGGTGGCTACAGATCTTGAGAAAAGCCCTGAAAAAAAAAAAAAAAAGGTTCAGGGGGCGGATCGGAGGTGGGAAAATGAAAAAAGTGAGGCACAGGCCTATTGATCCAGAGTTGGATTAAAATGTAACGATTGTAAATAATAATAAAAATAAACATGGGGATATAAGAAATGAAATAATTTCCGATTGGCCACGGGGAGAAGCATCTTGTAATAAAGAGAAGGCAGAAAGTGGTCATAAAAACCAATTAGTTAAAACTCGGACCCTGCTGTGCCGAAGCCAGGAAAGGGGGGCGGGGGAAGGTGAACTCAAAAAGGAAGAGACGAAAATGCGCTATATTTTAATCCTGAGTCTGAACTGTTGGGTAATCCTTTTCGGTACAGGCTGTCCTGTGTTGTTAGAGGATAGTGTTTCAATTTAGAGTGGAAATTTGCTGTAAATAAATTGAAGACCCTTTGGAAGCTGGTCCTTATTAACCTTTTATTTTTAGTGCTGTACTGGAAAACTCATATCACCCAGCTGTCAGGGTTATAATCGAAAGTTATGAGACCACGGTGAGGCGCGGGCGGTAATTTAATTACGACAAATATCTTTGGGTTTATGGCGCAGAGCTAAATTAAATGTCATTATTCACTGTCTGTAATGGAAATCAAAAGGAAATCAGATTACAGCATTTGTGAGAGAAATCAGCGAGTGATCCTTAATGAAGAAATAACTGTCTAAAGCAGTGTCGCGTGCTTTACTTAGCATATTCAGGACTAATTGGAATTGATCGTGAATCACCCCAAGACTGATTTATTATCGCCGAACGCAGCGGCTAATTCATCACTTTTATTCTCCGTAATCTTATTTTTTTTCTTCTTCCCCCGTGCTGAAGGGAAAGTGAGTTTTCTTTCTTAGATTTAAATAGGATTCTGTTTTCGAGGAAAAAATGCCCTTGGTGGTGGTGGGGGGTGGTGGTGGTGCAGAATTTTCGCATCTGGCTCCAAATTTTCACATCCTTTGCTGAGGATGGCCGGGTACCGGACCCCAAGGAGAAGGCGGTGTCCAGGAAGGGTCGGAAACCGAGAGCGGTCCCAGTCCCCAGCTGAGTGCAAGGCAGCGGCGATTTGGGGCGGATCATGGGTAGGGAAGGAATCGGAGTGCAGGCTTTGGAAATGCAATCAGGATTTGTGAATCTCCACACATCTTGAGAAGAGGCACGGTTTTGGAAAATTCTTTTTGGAGCAACGGGGCATTCAAATTTGCCAGGCTCCTTGCAGCGTGGTGGGGTGAGCTTTCCTACGCTTGGTGGGGGAGAAGTCAGTTCTGTTAGGACAGGCGGGTCCTAGAGGTCAGCCTTGGATGGAAAACGGGCCCTTAAAAGAGGCTGCGAGGGAAAGTTCAGGTGTCCTAGAGTCCAGGCTGTGGGAGTTGAGGTTTCCTGGGCAGGCTGGGAGACGGGAGCGGCCCCGGGCCCTGAGCTTGGAGCATCACAGGGTCCCCGACTTCCCCTGAGAGGTGGGGCGTGGTCCGAGTTATCCTGGAGCACCACAGAGGGGACAGGGTGAGAGAGGCTGGAGGGGGAGTTCTGGAGAAAGTCAGGAAGGAAAAAATCAAGTGCTGAGGAACCCAGATGGAGGGGAAGCCCTGGATTCCATCTGCATGGGCCTGTTTGGAGGAAGGGGGCAGTGAGTGTGGGGAGGACTGGATGGGGCATTGGGGGGGTGTGGGGCTTTACACCCCAATCTTGTCGTCAGGCCTCTGATACTCGTTTGCTTGGGTCTCAACACCCTTTCAGGAGACTCTGAGCCACTCCAGTTACATTTCCTGTACCTGAAATCCAGGGTCTGCATTTTGTGTGTGTGGGGGCTGGGGGGGGGTGGTGGTGTGTGCACCAGTCTTTGGGAATCAAGAATGGTCATGACTCTGGGATGTGTAGCTGGGACCCTCCAGGCTTCCAAGGAGGTGGGGCGGATGCCTTGGAGGACTTGGAGGTTCCTGGACCCCAGAGCTTGATTAGAGAGGAGGCTGGTCAGGAGGTGGAAGGTCAAGTTGGACCAGTGGCCTGATGGGCTGGAGTGGGGGCTGCCGGCACAAAACGCTGTAACGTTCTCCACGGCCACCCAAGGACCTTCTTGGGCTTCCCTGGTGGCTCAGATGGTAAAGAATCCGCCTGCCAATGCAGGAGACCTGAGTTCGATGCCTGGGTGGGGAAGATCCCCTGGAGGAGGGCATGGCAACCCACTCCAGTATCCTTGCCTGGAGAATCCCAAGGACAGAGGAGCCTGGCGGGCTACAGTCCATGGGGTCACAGAGTCAGACAGGACTGAGCGACTAAGCACAGCAGAGAGGACCCCTGCTCGCTTTCAGTCCTGGATGCTAAGGCTCTAGTCCCACTTAGCTGAGGACACATGTCAGCAGCTCCAGGTGCCCAGTTGCGCTGAGGCTAAGGAGACAGGGGCAGGGGAGGGAGGCCTTGAGGGGGCCCACAGACAGCTTTTTTTGTGGGGGGGGCCGGGAACCCCAAGGGCCTTGCACAGCCTCTGGCGTTGTCTGGAAAGCAGGCTTTGCCTGCGCTCACGATGGGGGTGCACGTGTGTCCGCTCCACCCCAGGTTTGGTTCCAGAACCGGAGAGCCAAATGCCGCAAGCAGGAGAACCAGATGCACAAAGGTGGGTGCCGGGCGGTGGGGGCGGGGGAAGGGGGAGGGCCGAGGATGGGGGTGGGGGCGGCGGGGAGGGGGAGGGCCGAGAATGGAGGGGGGGAGGGGGAGGGCCAAGGATGGGTGGGGGCGGCGGGGAGGCCGCTGGGACGGTGAGGTGGGGGGAGGGCCGAGGGTGAGGGTGGGGGTGGGGGCGCGGGAGGCCACAGGGCGGAGGGTTCACTTCTCCTGTGCTCGCTCGCAGGCGTGATCCTGGGCACCGCCAGCCACCTGGACGCCTGCAGGGTGGCCCCCTACGTGAACATGGGTGCATTGAGGATGCCTTTCCAACAGGTAGCTCGGTTTTGTATTTTTACTTCTCCCCCCAGGGGAGCCGCCGCCTCCTCTAACCCGCCTGGGGGGAAGAAAGGGGAACCACTATTTCACAAGGGCGAGATTTATAAACCCATCGTGCTGCGCTGTGTGCATAGTGACACAATCCTGTCCGACTCTTTGCAACCCCATGGACTGCAGCACGCCAGGTCCGCTGTCCGTGGGATTTTTCCCAGGCAAGAACACTGGAGTGGGTTGTTGCCATGCCCTCTTCCAGGGGATCTTCCCCCGCCAGGAATCGAACCCGGGTCTCCTGCATTGCAGGCGAATTCTTTACCACTGAGTCACCAGGGAAGCCCTTTTAACCCGTTGGTGCTTATTAACATCACGCTATAAAAAAAACTCTGGAGAGTTCTGTTTGAGGGACGACTAGAACAGAAAGACACACTTTTTTTTTTTTTTTTTACGAAAGTCAGAGGGGAAAATAAAAAATGCTCCCCACCCAGGAAGCGCCCACTCGCTCGGTGCCTGATCGGGGACGGAGGTGGTGTGTCTCCCATTCGTGCGTGAGGACATTTTTCTGCAGCCAGCCTGGCCTCTCTGCATCTCAGTGGCGCGGAGGGGGGAGTGATCCTGGCCCTTGCACCTCAAGAGTTGGGGGTGCGCGGAGGGGGGAGTCGAGCCCAGCTGCCAGCAGGGCAGGCAGTCCTGTGCAAGGAGGGGGGCAGGTGGGGACAGAGGCCCTCGGAGTCCAGGTGTTCCAGGGGCCGCCCCACCGCCCCTGGTCTGGAGCAGCCTCTGGTGGGCGGCGGGAGCAGCGTGGCGGGACCTGCGGGGGGAGCTGGGCTAGAGGGGGCGCCCCTGCTGCTGCGGGAGGGGGCGGGGCCCAGCGTGGGGGCGGGGGCATGCACGCTGGTGGACGGGCGTGGGGGGACCCAGCGTGGGGGTGGGAGCCCCAGCGTTGGGGGGGAGCGTGCACGCTGGTGGGCGGGCGTCAGGGGGATGGGGGCCCAGCGTGGGGGTGGGGGCCTGCACGCTGTGGGGGGTGGGGGGAGGGGCCCAGGGGGGTCCGGCATGGCGCGGCGGCGGCCCAGCATGCGGGGCGGGAGCGTGCACGCTGGGGGTTGTCTCTGCGCCTGTGGGTGCTGAGGGCCGCGAGGTCTGAGGGTCTGACCTGGCCTGCAGGGCTGTCTAGGCGTGACAGCGTGGGGGGCCGTCTCGCCATGGAGGATCGTTTAGGGGTGACACTGTGGTTTCGGCTGGGAACTCCCGTGGGGCTGAAGGCAGGGAGGGAGTCCGGGGCTGTGGGCCGGGGAAGGGTCGGCACCCTGCTCCCTCGGACCCCGCCCCCAACCTCCAGGGCGGGGCCCCTCGCCCCCCAGCATCCCTGCCCAGGCCTGTAACGGCTATTACAGGGCCCGCTGCCCAGGCGTGGCGTCAGCGTTGGGCCCTCTGAAATGAGACCACTGGGAGCTCGAACACTTGGCTGTGCTCTTTTTGGAAGTGGGTGGTCACTTCCTCCTCCTGACCCAGGGATCGAACCCTGGTCTTCTGCACTACAGGCAGATTCTTTACCATCTGAGCCACCAGGGAAGCCCATATAAGTTGGAACTTTGCTCTGCATTTTTTACAAAATGCTGTGGCTCAGACGGTAAACGGTCTTTTGGAAGATTCCCAGACTCTGGCCCATGGGAAGGGGGCTGTGTATGTGTGTGGGCCGCGGAGCGGGGTGGTGGGAGTGGTGGAGGCCTGAGCTATAGGCAGGACCCTGAGTCCAGGGGCGTGTCAGACCATCAGCTGAGGGTGGGGAGAGGAGGGGGTACCAGGTGTAGACACCCGGATGCTGAGGTGGGCCCGGGGATCTGTGCAGATCCCCCAGCTCCTTGGGGGTGGGAAAGCCCCCCTCCCCCAAACAGCCAGTGACTCCCATCCAGACATCAGGTGTCCAGAGAACAGTGGGTGGTGGTCCCCTGGTGGGGGGGGATGGTCCCCTAGTCTGGGGGGGTGGTCCTCCTGGCAGGACAGGCAACGACCCCCATCTGGACAGTGGGTGTCCAGAGGACAGTGGGTCGTGGTCTGCTGGTGGTGGTGGGGGGGGTGATCCCCTGGTGGGGTGGTGGTTCTTTGGTCTGGGGGGGTTTCCTCGGGTCAGGAAAGCACCCCTTAGAACAGGCAATGACCTCCATCCCGACACAGGGTGTCCACAGGACAGTTGGGTGGTGGTCCCCTTGTCTGGGGGGTGTCCTCGAGGCAGGAAAGCACCCCTTACAACAGGCAATGACCTTCATCCAGACACCGTGTGTCCACAGGACAGTTGGGTGGTGGTCCCCTGGTGGGTGGTCCCTTGGTTAAGGGTGGTGCCCTGGTCTGGGGAGGGGTCCTCGGGGCAGGAAAGCGCCCCTCCCCGCCCAGAACACGCAGTGACTCCCATCCGGACACACCGGGTGTCCGGAGGACCGTGGGAGGTGGTCCCCTGGTTTGGGGGGGTCCTCGGTGCAGGAGAGCGCTCCCCCCACTAGTCCTGACTGTGCGGCTCTCCCACCCCAGGTTCAGGCACAGCTACAGCTGGAAGGCGTGGCGCACGCGCACCCGCACCTCCACCCGCACCTGGCGGCACACGCGCCCTACCTGATGTTCCCGCCGCCGCCCTTCGGGCTGCCCATCGCCTCCCTGGCCGAGTCGGCCTCGGCCGCCGCCGTCGTGGCCGCCGCGGCGAAGAGCAACAGCAAAAACTCCAGTATCGCCGACCTAAGGCTGAAGGCGCGCAAGCACGCGGAGGCCCTGGGGCTCTGACCCGCCGGCCCGCCGCCCCGCGCGCGCCCCGGGCCCCGCCACCCCGTGCATCCCTCCGTCCGTCAGTCCGTCCGTCCGCGGCGTCCTGCACTCTACCCCTCCGCTCCCCGCACCGCCCCCCACTCTCCGCCTCGCCGGGCCGCACGGACACCTCGGAGCCAGGGAGCAGCGAACTCCCCGCGCCGGGGCCGCCCTGGGAGATCCCTCTCCACCCCCTGCAGGCCTCGGGAGGGGACATCGGGGAGCGCACGGCACCTCCAGGACCTCGCGGAGACCGTCGCGGGGGCGGGAAGAGCGAGCAGGGGACGGTTGGACCACCCCAACTCGGCCCCCTCTTCGGGCGGTCCGTGCGTCCTGGGACGACCCTCGGCCACTTGGAGCTGCCCTGCGACCTCTCCTGCGGCTGCCAGTTCCCACCCTGTGCATGCGGCCTGCGCCACACGCCTTTCCAAGATCTCAGTCTAGGAAACAGGAAAAAAAAAAAAAAAAGGTCTGGGGCTGGTCTCCTCTGAAGATGCCAACGCTTGGATGCGCGCGGTTTTATTCACTGCCATGGACGGAAAAGTTTCATCCGAGGAGCTACGGGACGCGCCCCCTCCCGCCCCCCACCAACCCCAGTGTGGATTTCAGTGTGGACTCGGGCATCCGGAAGCAGGGACTCCCTCCTGGGCCGGCCCGCGCACCCACCGTCCCCCTACCCTTCGCCTGGAAGGTAGCAATAACGAAGCGCATTTGACACGGCCTGGCCAAGGTGATGCTGGTCACCGGGGACCTCAGGGTGTCACGTTGGGACCGACCCGGGGAGGGCCGGCGGCCTGAGCGCCCCTGTCGTCCTGCCCGCGTTTGGCCCCGGCGCACCAGATTCAGGATTCCTTGGGCCGCACAACAGGCGACTTGATAACTTTCCCCCTCGAATGGACACTGGCTGTTCTGCAGAATTCAGATGCGGAAAGGACTTGCAATCTGGACAGAGGGGCACGGTGGTTTAAGGTATAATAATAATAACTGATGAAGCATCCACGCTAGGGACATGCAATGACGTGCAGGAAAGTGCAATATTGTAAATATTATAGATTTAAAAAAAAAGAAAGCTGTCCACTCTTGACCCTATCAGCTCCGGACTTTGAAGGGCATTACCTCCGCGCCCCCCACCACCACCTCTGCATGCTGCGGGGCCCAGTGCCAGGAAGACCGGGGTAGGAGGGGAGTGCTTGCGGGTGGTGGAAGTGAGTTGGGTGTGGCTTGAGATGAGAACCAGGATGGGGGTGGGGGGTGGGGGCGGGGGAGGGGCTGAGGGACGCCTCCTCCAGGCAGGCAGTTTTAAGAGAATTTTTTTTTTTTTTTTAAGGTGTGGGGCTTCCCTGGTGGCTCAGTTGGTAAAGAATCTGCCTGCCAGTGCAGGAGACCCAGGTTCGATCCCTGGGTCGGGAAGATCCCCTGGAGGAGGGCGTGGCAACCTACTCCAGTATTCTTGCCTGCAGAATCCCTTGGACAGAGGAGCCTGGCGGGGCTACAGTCCACGGGGTTGTGCAGAGTCCGAGATGACAGTGTGACTTTCACTTTCTTTCACTTTTCTAGGGGTAGCCAGGTCTACCTTTCTTTTCTTCCTTTTTTTCCCCTCTTGTCCACGGGTTTCCCCTCCCCGCTTGTTGTGTGAACATCAGACAGCTCTGTGTCTTAGCAACAGGTCAAGGGCGGTGGGGCAGAGTCGCTTGACACCATGTACCCAAAGCGTTGAGGTTCCCAGGTTGAGTTGGGGCGATGGGCTTTGCACATGCTGTGTGAGGTTGGGTTGAGGAGAGTGTGGTGGTGGCTGGGCACCCTTGCTGGGCTTGTCTACCTCGAAAATGTGCATTTCTATCTTTTTTTTTTTTTTTTTTGGTCTGTTTGTTTGCCTTATTCAACCCAGGTGTGCCCAGACAGAACTTGCTACCTAGGTCCCAAAAGCCCAGCCGGTCCACTTTCTAAGCCAGCTTAACAGCTTTTCTGTCTTGCTGACTGTTTTCCCTTACTCCTCCATTTGGGTACATTTCTGTAAGAAAAAAAATTTTTCCCCTTCCATGTAAGGGAATACATTCTACCTTTGCACTGACCTGAAATGTAGACTCATTTACAACATCTGAAACTCTTTTAATCAAAAGGCCCCTTCAACATCGTATTTTTTTTTTTCTAATTTTGAAATTTCAACTAAAGCTCTGAGATGATGAAGAGAGAGATAGGGTAAAAAAAAAAATTGCATATTTTTAAATCACTTGCAAGCCTCACTCCCAGCATTCATGGCAGTATGGAACTTGCCTTGTATGTGCAGATCTCCTGAAAGGTTGTAATTTTTTTTTTTAAGTCCTCTCCATGGGATTTTTCCAGCAAGAATACTGGAGTGGCTTGTCATGTCCTTTTCCAGGAGATCTTCCTGACCCAGGGATTGAACCTGGGTCTCCTGCATGGCAGGCGATTTCTTTAACAATTGAGCCACCAAGAAAGCCCATATAAGTTGCAACTTTGCTTTACGTTGTTTAGAAAATGCCATGGCTCAGGTGGTAAAGAATCTGCCTGCAATACAGGAAACCCAGGTTCACTTCCTGGGTTGGGAAGATCCCCTGGAGGAGGGCATGGCAGCCCACTCCAGTATTCTTGCCTGGAGAATCCCATGGACAGAGGAGCCTGGCGGGATACGGTCCATGGGGTCCCAAAGAGTGGGACACGCCTAAGTGACTGACACTTTCAAATGAGCCGCGTTTGTCCTAGAATCGAAGGCAAAGGTTGGAGGTGAAATGTGTTCGTGCGATTTTTTCTCTTTTTTGGAGGTTTTTATGCATGCACTGTGGTGAAACGCTGACTCCCCACACATGAGGTCTGGTCTGGCAGAAACTGAAGTTTTAAAACAGAGCTGCCCGCTGGGAGGCTGGGAGGCCTGCTGGATGGGGGTGTCATCTCGTCCTTGTCTCTCGCTTAAATGGGGTGAGCCGGGGGCACCCCTCCTGGATGGGGGGCCCCTCATAACTGAACAGAGCCTGAGCTGTTTAAGGGGGTGGGGGGCTGTGAGAGGAGCTGACATGGCTTCTCTCTGGGCAGGAAGAAAGTCTGGGGATGGCGGATGACTGTTCAGGGCACCCAAGGTGGACGGCGGCTCCTGGCCTCCTGTGTCTCCCAGAAGTTCCAGGACAGAAGCGAGCTAGGAGCCCCAGTCGTGGTCAGTTCTGCCCAGCCCAGATGTGGTCTCTGCTTTCTCTCTGTCCGGCAGTCGGCAGGGTGTGCTGCGGTGGGCAGATGCTCTGTGTAGGTCCTGGTGTCCCGGGACAGTTTCTGGACCATCCTGGTCTCTTCCCAGCGGCCGCGGGACAGAACATGTACCCAGATGGACGTAGTTTGGCTGTTCTCCGTGTTTTCTGAGTAAAGACAAGACCCCCTTCTCAAAGTCCTTCACGGCCACTTCCAGAGGGAGCAGACCAAGTGCAGAATTGCTTAGAAAGCAAAGTGGACGGGTCTCCTCCAAACAGCACCGGACGTGGGGTTTTTGGTTGTGAAAGCCACGTGCAGGTGGGCCCGAGTGTGCAAACGTGCTACCACATCTCTGCAGTGCAGAGCCTACGGGCTGCAGGGCTGTGTTCTCCAGGACAGGCCCCGGTCCACGGAACCGGTTTCGTTTCCTGAGACTCTGTCGGAGAGGTCTTTCTCGATGGGGACTCCTGGTTTAGCAAAAACTCTTGTTCTTCTCAGCTGGGTTGTTCGGGTTCCATGTCTTTCTTACAGATTCGCTCTTTTTTTTTTTCCTTCTGTTGTGAGGCTGGGAAACTTGGAATTTTATCTCAGCGGGGACTTAGTTGCATTGATGGGTCTTAGCATCAGATGTTGGGCTTCTCTGGTGGCTCAGATGGTAAAGGATCTGCTTGCAATGCGGGAGACCCAGGTTTGATCTCTGCGTCGGGAAGATCCCCTGGAGAAGGACATGGCAACCCACTCCAGTATTCCTGCCTGGAGAATTTCCATGGACAGAGGAGCCTGGCGGGCTACAGTCCACGGGGCCGCAAGGAGTCGGATGCGTGCGAACCACTGAGACTTTCACTTTCGCCGCACGTAGCTGAGGTGATGAAGTGTCTGACTTGGAGTTTTGCTCGCTCGGCAGAGAGGTGCAAAGATCCCACCGGTGGCTTGTTTCTGGAGGGGTCACGGAGGTCATTTTGCTGTCGTGTTTTACAGGGTGACTTTGTTCCCCGTGACCGAGGCCGAGTCCAGGCTGGGTGAGGTTGCGGTACAGGCTAGCCGCAGAGCCACGCGTGTGTTTTCAACCTTTGCAGAGTCGCGCGTGCGTAACATCCCCCACCTGGGGAGAGGCTCTTCAGAAGAGCTTCACACGTCTCTGGGGGGTGCAGGGACCCCCCGCCCACCTTGCTCCCATCAGAGTTGGGACCCCTGACCAGCTGCCCCTGACTGCAGGCACTCGTGTGATCGGCCGTGAACTTTGTTCACAGTGGGGCCATCTGGACTCTGAAATGGGAAGGGGTTGGTGTCTAAGCTCACGGCCACCCCCGCCCTGCTGGTAACTCCCCCAGCCCAGTGTTCCCACTGGTGGGTTTCACTGTTAATGCTCCCCCAAGTCAACGGGGGACCCCAAGCCCTGAGTCCCAGCGTCGCTTACAGAAAAGCCGACTTCCATGACAAACATACGTTTGAGGCACTTTGCTCTTTCTTTTTTTCTCCCCCCACCCCAAGTTTGGGAGGTTGGGTTGGCGGAGGGGTTATCCGTGGACAAGCTCGACATTAGAAAAAGGAAAAAAAAAAAACTGGTGCCTAATTTATTAAAAATTAGCTTAGGAATATGCTGACTTTTCAATACACGTGAACACGATGCAATTTATAAATGTTTTATTGAAATCTGATATTTAACGAGAAAGCGGTTGAGGAATGTAGAAAAAAATGTTCAAGTTGCAAAGCTATTAAAACGTGCTATTTATTGAGAGGCGATGGTTTCCCCAAGCCAGCCCCGCAGTACGCGGAGCTCCCGTGTCCGAGAGGGGCTCGCTCCTTTGCTCCCTGGGAGTAAGTATATGTGGATGTTATTTATTTCTCCCCCACCCCTTCGGTTGAAAGTTCCTAAATATGTGCTATCTTAATTATGTTGAGTGTAAATTTGACGTTGCCTTGCCTTTCTTTTTATATATTTTTTAAGCCTGTTGCTTTGCCCCCCCAGCCCTCTCTCCTTTCTTCCCTGAGTTTACGAGCAGCGACGGTAACTTAGGACACAGCGCCCGGGTTTGGGTTATGCATACAAGGCGTGTACGCGCGGGTTTTCAGGGATCGCTCACACGAAATCACACAGCAGCCCCCACCAACCCCGCAACCCCGCAACCCCGCTATTGTGGGGCGAAAAGAAAAACAGGCCAAAGGTTTTCTTGGCTGTGCTCGCCGGCCACCCACCCCCCCCACCCCTGACCCCACACGCAAAATCCCCTCAAGTTCAGTTCTACTTACAAAGTGTATTTTGTCAAACCATATAGTATGAATGTACATCTTGTAAAACGGAGATATAAATAAACTTATAAATATTTGTATTCAAGTGTTAAAAAAAATTCACACCTCTCCCCAGAGGAGACTGGTGTGGGTGGGTGGGGGGCGGTGAATTTCCGAGTCGGAGGAGGCTGAAAGTTTGGTTTGCGAGGGGACAGCAGTGTGTGTGTGTGTGTGTGTGTGTGTGTGTGTGTGTGTGTTTGTTTCTGGTGGTTGTGTGGCTTTCCCTTCGTGACTGCTCCTATAACCCTGACCTCGAGGAAAGGTACGTTCCATCCGCCTCCGCCCCCCAGAAAAGTGGGGAAAGAAAAGAGAGAAGAAGAAAAAAAATCCCCACTTGCATCAGGTCCAGATTGGAGGCTGAACAGCCAGGGGACTTGAGAAAAGCCCACCTGCTTTGGTGTCCAGTTTAAAATGATCCTTTTGTGTGATTTCTTTGGGGACTGTGGGCGAGTTCTCCGCTGTGGCTTTGCACTGATGGTGGAGTCCTTTTGGGGAAAAAAAAAAGAATAAATGGGAAAAAAAAAGCAACACTTAAAAAAAAAGCGAGATCTTTTTTTTTTTTTTTTTTTTGGCCTGAGCTTTTTGTCTTGTTCAAAAGGAGAGGAAGGTTAACAAGGTGATGTCGTCTTTTGTGTTGGTTAAAAACCACATGTGAGGAGGAAAGGGCAGGCAGACGTTGGGTGGGGGTAGCGGGAGGCTGCGTGAGCTGGAGCTGAGGGGCTGGGGCCTGCTCGTTCGGGGGGCTGGGGGAGGGGTGACCCTCCCAAGGGAGTATCCATCACCGCCCAGGTGTGCCCAGAGCAGCTTGGATCCTCTCCTCTCCTTCTTGGTCCCAGAAACCTTCTCAGCCAAGGATGGGAGTTCTAAAGGACCTTGTTGTTGGATGCTGAGCATCGGTTAAATAACTCTGGAGATTTCATTTTCGTTTCTGACTCGGACGCTGCAAAAGCGGTGTTTGCCCAGAGCCCTTTCCCGCAAGCCTGTTTGTGTCCTGGCTGTAGGAGGCAGGGGGCCCAGGTCATTTACCCGTGGGCAGCCCCAGGGCGCGGCCTTGGACGGGTTTCTGATGGTTGCATTCAGCATCTGTATCCCAGGCTTCCAGGTTAATATGTCCTTTTTGGGGGGCAAGTGCAGCCAGCTTTGGTCAGGCTCTGCTCAGTGGCTTCGGTCGTGTCCGACTCTTTGTGACCACGTGGACTGCAGCCCGCTAGGCATCTCTGACCGTGGGATTCTCCAGGCAAGAATACTGGAGTGGGTTGCCATGCCCTCCTCCAGGGGGACAGGCTAGTCTCCACGAGATGTAATCGGCACCGTTATTTGGTCATTCAGAGAGCCATGAACGTCCAGCTGTGTTCAGCAAACACCTTCATACTGTTTAACATTAAGAGACCAGTTTCTCTTCCACACAGACTCACTTTGCTGCCAGATGTAACCGATCTGAGATGGAGCTGACTCTGTCCTTGAGACGTTCTTGGCATAGCTGAGCCTGAAATGTCAGTTTGTCTGTCCTTAAGACATTCCTGGCAGAGCTGAGCCTGAAATGTCAGGCCCTGAATTTCTTTCTTTTTTTTTTTTTCTTCTTCCCTTGTGGACTGTGCTGAGCCTATTCCTTGGATTCAAACTGAGTTTTGTTTTTCTTTCTAAATGACTTTGAGTCGCCCACACGGACACACCCCACAGAGAGACGGGGCTTGGGGTTTCTGGACGGCCGGACAGGCGTTTCTTACGACCCGGTTCTCAGATCCGTAAATTGAACACGAAGGTGCATTTGCTCTGCATCCTGTGCTTTCTGTATCCGGGTTTCCGAGGCTTCTGCTGGGGGGTTGCGGGGTTGGGGGGCGGGGGCTCTGCCTCTCGTAGTTAGTCACAGGAAGCAAAAACCACGGACTGGCCGGCAGACACCCTGGTGCTCGCCAAAGGGCTCTCAGAGCAGTTGTTGGGGGAAAAAAAGTCGTTTTCGATTTCACCAGCATGTCTCTCTCTTCACATGGAGACGGAGCGCAAACGAGAAATGGTGACTCTCTGCCTCCAATCCCATGGCCCTTTTCTGATTTTATGGGTTTTTTTTTTAATGACTCCATTCTTTTTTGTTGAAATGCTGACATTCTTTGAATAAAGGCAGATACAGAGTGCCTGTTACCGAATCTTACTTGTTTGCACGTCAACATTTTGGATTTTTTTTTTTTTCAATCAACATGATGGATTTTTTTTTTTTAGCCATTGATTGAAGTGATAAGGTTTTTCTTCTTAGTGTATATTTGCTTCTGTTGTTTACCTGAAATCACAGAGAATGAGCTTAAAGTCCTGAAAAGTTCTAGCTTTAGTTGGTCGTGGGTGTGTTGGAGTAAATGCACAGTTATTTCAGCAGACACGTGAGAGGGAGTCGAGACCCCATGGGCGTCTGTTGTGACATTCCCTCCTGGACCATCCCTTGATCTCTGTCCTCAGAGATGTGAGGGTGACCTTGAGCCCAAGAGATGCAGCAAAGTCGGGCGGAGCCGCCGTGCGAGGTTGTTCGAGTTAGAGGAGGCAGGTCACCACCCCAAGCCGTCCAGGCAGGTCACCGCCCCAAGCTGTCCATGGCTGAAGAGATGCAGGGTGTTCACAGTCTTTGATGAAAGTGCCCTACCGCAGGAGGCTGTTTTGAGACTGGGCTGGAGGGGGATAGAGGCAGGAAGCAGTTGAGACAGAGAGCCCTTCCAGAGGCTGTGAGTGGCCCACCTCAGACAGGGAACGTGAGCAAGTGTATTTCTCCCTCAAATCGAGGGCAGCTGGTCCTGGCTCAACTCGGGGGTCTCCAGACCCAGCACACAGTCTGCTCCTACTTTTATTCCATTTTCTTGAGACGAGGACCCCATTGTGGGCAGCAAAGTGTGGGCGGTCACAGGGACCCTCTGTTGTGACGGGCAGGTCGCCCTCCATCCTGCGGAATTTGGTGATGTACAAGCCGCTTTCCTTCCAGAAGGACTGTGAGATTTCCACACGGGTGACTTGAAATGATGTTTTATCGCCAGAACTATTTATGCAACATCTAGAGAAGGAAATGGCAGCCCACTCCAGTATTCTTGCCTGGCCAATCCCATGGACAGGGGAGCCTGGCGGGCTACAGTCCAGGGGGTCGTAAAGAGACAGGACTTAGCGGCTGAGCAACAACAACAAGCTTTTAACAACTGTTGGAAAAATACCTTATCGTGCATGCATGCACACACCCACAGACACACACGCAGAGAAGAGAAATGAATTAGAGGAGAACTATGTTGTGTGTTCAGCAAGGTCAGTGAAATACGACCTCACCCAGACGGGCGGGTTGATTTGACGCGTACGTCGGCGGACGGACGTGACTTTGGGAAACAAGCCGTGCGGGGACCACGCCAGCTACTCAGCAAGTTTCTGCGAATCCGGGGCTCCAGGTGACCGAGTATCGGAGCGGAGACGTGGATGCCGAACTGAGACGCAAGGGCAGGACTCGGTTACACGGTGAGAGCTACGGGCGGACCCAAGGCTGCGGTGGGGTGGACAGATGTGTGTCGTCTTCCCAACACGTTTTGGAGAGCGTTTGCTGGTTTGGGTCATTTTCTGGGAAAACTAGAACGTGTGTTGTTTCTGCACCTTGACAGAGGGTGAAGGGAGAATTGTACAGAGGAGTGAAAGAGAGGGAAACCGCCGTCTGGGAGGAGCCATGTGCCTCCTGCCCTTCCTCAGTCAAAGAGGGATGTTGTGCGGTGACCGAGGTTAGGTGGTCACCAGCGTGTCCGGCCGTGCGGGACCACAGGGTGTGTGCTTCGTTTTCTCCAACTCAAGGGAAGCTTTCTGCGTCTGCAGACAGGGCTCTGGAAGGCACAGTCAACGCCGATACGCTGGAGATGCCCCGAGCCTCTCGCTGAGGTTCCTGACAAAGCTTATCCGAGGTGAAATGCTATGTAAGAAATCGCTGGATATTTACGCTGAAGTCTCAGGGAGCCATTAAGCACAAGACTCTGAGTGGAGACACTGTACTGGCCACATCTGTGCAAGCAACGCCAATGGACGCCTCTTATCCCAGCAGCTCAGCTCGAGATTCCTTCTTCTCCTCTGACGGAAATGCCGGCAGTGCTCACCTGAGTTGAAGGTGAGACTGTGTCCCGTTGCTGACTGGCATCAGATTCAGGCTTGCTTTGTGCTGGGACAGTGCGTGGGGTCCCCACGACCAAGGATCACAGACCAGTGACTTCAAACCAGAATCATCCATCGTCCCCCAGCCCTGGGGACCAGACATCTGAGCTCAGGGGGTCCCAGGGCCGAGCTCCCTGCAGAGGCTCCAGGAGAGGGTCCTTCCTGCCTCTTTCGGCTTCTGGGGGCTCCAGGCGTCCGTCCCTGGGCTGGTGGCCGCCTCCCTCCCATCTCTGCCTCCGTCTCCACGTGGCTTCTCCTCTGTGTCTGTCTCTCCTCTTCTGTGTTTTATAAGTACTCTGTCCTTGGGTTTCGGGCCACCCCCATCCAGGAGGACCTCTTCTCATACCTTCACTCCATCATGTCTGCAGAGACCCTGATTCCACATAAGGTCCCATTTGCAGGCTCCAGCCCTCTCATTTCATGGGGTTCCTGTCTTGGGCATGTGTAGGTAATCCCGGCTCCCCAAGATTGTGATCGTGCCTCTGGGCTGCTGCTTCTCTGACCTGCGTGAACCTTCATGGAGGTTGAAGGAGGAGGTGACAAGTCACTTATTTCTGAGACTTTTAAACACCTGGATTTCTGGACCAAACACACAGCAGGGCTGAGGCTGAGAGACGGGACTCAGTGGAAAGGTTTTGAGCCGCAGGGAAGTGGGGTCTCGGGCCTTATTGCCTGGGAACTTTGCTGGGACTCTGAGCTCCTTATTGAAAGGAAAGAACAGACAGAATCAGCACATGGTCTCCATGAAGAGTTTCTGCATCTTGGCTTAGAACACAAGGGCTCGTTTCTGCTTAATATGTAATATATGTATATGTATATAATGGCTCACTCATTCCTGCTTAACGTGAACTTCAGAGAAAGGCATAGAGACAGAGGAACCATGTCGTGTGTGTCTATGTATATGTGTGTGTGTGTGTGTGTGTGTATGTGTGTGTGTGTGTATATATGTGTGTGTGTGTGTGTGTGTGTATTGCTGTTTTTCAGTCGCTAAGTCATGTCCGATTCCGTGAGACCCCACGGACTGTAGCCCAACAGGCTGTTCTGTCCATGGGATTCTCCAGACAAGTATACTGGAGTGGGTTGCCATTCCCTTCTCCAGGAAATCTTCCTGACCAAGGGATCAAACCCTGGTCTCCTGCATTGCAGGTGGATTCTTTACCATTGAACCATTGTGTGTGTGTATATCTGGGCTCCCCTGGTGGCTGAAACGATAAAGAATCTGCCTGCAGTGAAGGAGCCATGGGAGATGTAGGTTCAGTCCCTGAGTTGGGAAGATGCCCTGGAAGAGGGATAGCAAACCCACTGCAGTGTTCTTGCCTGGAGCATCCCATGGACAGAGGAACCTGTTGGGCTACAGTCCATGGGGTCGCAAAGAGTCGGACACGACTGAAGCAACTTTATAGCTTACATATGTGTGTGTGTGTGTGTGTGTGTGTGTGTATATGAGTTTTCAAAAATCAAAGTTAAAATGCTTTGATTTGTCGGGGTCACAACACTTTTTGTATCTGGGAGTTTAAATATAGCTGTGTCCATGGGATGCTCCAGGCAAGAACACTGGAGTGGGTTGACATACCCTTCTTTCGGGGGATCTTCCTGACCCAGGGCTGGAACCTGGGTCTCCTGAGTTGCAGGCAGATTCTTTACCGTCTGAGCCACCAGTGAAGCCCATCATATATGGAGGTGAATTTTCAAAAAGCCAAGTTAAAATGCTCACAGAGGGCATAGCTGTTTTTGTGTCCAACGCTTCATGGGTACAGATGTTTACACTCTAAATATAGCTCTTCCGAAGGCATGGCCACAGGTGGAAATGGGTATTTATTTTCGATATCCAGGCAGTGAGCCCCCGAGAGGGGACGCACAGCTGCTTCCGGGCCGGGGGGACCCCGTGTTGACATCTTCCCGATGCCTGGTGCTGACGCGGGGGTCTGTCTGGGTGGGCTTTGGGAGCGCATCTGTTCAGCAACCTCACAGCTCTGCGTTTGCCTTGTGGGGTGTCCCGTTTCTGGATTCGGACTGAGGAGCGAGACGGGTGTCTTCTCAGTTCCTCGAGGCGTCATGGCGCTGATGTGCGCTAATGACCGAATTAGTCATGCCCTCTGGCAGACAGGCCTGCACCATCCTTTAAATCTTGACTTTTTCCCTTCAAATTTTACTTTTTATTGGAACATAATTCCCTAAAATTCACCCTAGTGTGCAATTCAGTATTTTTTTTTAGCACATTCACAATGTACTGTAGTCATCACCACTATCAAATTTCCAGAGATTTTTGTCATCTGCAGAAAGAAAAGTCTGTACCGGTTAAACACTCATACTCCAAACCCCTCCCGCATCCTCTTCACTGCTAGGCGACCACAATGTCCCTCCTGTCTCTACTGGCCTCTTCTGCACCTGTCATCTGAACAGAATCACACGCTGGGCGTCCTTCTGTGTCTGCTTGTGTCGCTGAGCAGCGTGTCTTCAGGGTGCATCCACCTGCAGCCTGTGTCAGAGCTTCACTCCTTTTCCTGGCTGCGTAATATTCCACTGCATGCATGGACCCCGTGCTGTCTATCTATCCACCGACCCATCCACCCACCCACTGATCCACATATCCATCCATCCACCCACTGATCCATCCATCCATCCATCCACCTACCCACTGATCCATCCATCATCTATCCATCCATCCATCCACCCACCCACTGATCCATCCATCCATCCACCCACCCACTGATCCACCCACTGATCCATCCATCCATCCACCTACCCACTGATCCATCCATCATCCATCCATCCATCATGCATCCATCCATCTATCTACCCAACCACTGATCCATCCATCCATCCACCCACCCATCAGTCTATCTATCCACCCACTGATCCATCCATCCACCCACTGATCCATCCATCATCCATCCATCCATCCATCCACCCACCCATCAGTCTATCCATCCACCCACGGATCCATCCATCCATCCACCCACCCACTGATGCCTGTCCATCCATCCACCTCCCACTGATTCATTATCATCCATCCAGTCCATCACTCCATCCATCCGTCCATTCCACCCAGCCCACTGATTCCATGCCATCCATCCACCCACCCACTGATCCATCCATCCATCCACACCATCATCCATCATCATCCCATTCCATCACCTCCCATCCATGCTTCATGCCACCCCAGATCCCATCCATACTATCCATCCCACCCACTGATTCCATCCATCCATCCCCCCCTGATCCACCCACTGATCCATCCATCTCATCCACCTACCCACTGATTCCATTCGCATCATCCATCCATCCTGCCTCCATTCCATCCTATCCATCCTACCCAACCACTGGATCCATCCATCCATCCACCCACCCATCAGTCTATCTGTCCACCCACTGATCCATCCATCCACCCACTGATCCATCCATCATCCATCCATCCATCCATCCACCCACCCATCAGTCTATCCATCCACCCACGGATCCATCCATCCATCCACCCCAACCCACTGATCCTTCCATCCATCCACCTACCCACTGATTCATCTATCATCCATCCATCCATCATCCATCCATCCGTCCATCCACCCACCACTGATCCATCCATCCATCCACCCACCCACTGATCCATCCATCATCCACCCACTGATTCCATCATCATCCATCCATCCATCCATCCACCCACCCATCCAGTCTATCCATCACCCACAGATCCATCCATCCATCCATCCACCCACGGATCCATCCATCCATCCACCTACCCACTGATTCATCTATCATCCATCCATCCATCATCCATCCATCCATCCATCCACCCACCCACTGATCCATCCATCTATCCACCCACCCATCAGTCTATCCATCCACCCACTGATCCATCCATCCATCATCCATCCACCCTCTCATCATCCATCCAATGACATTTCTGCTGTTTCCCCTTTTTGGCTATTTTGAAAATACTTCCACATACCAGTTATTGCATGGATATATCATTTCTGCTATTTTTCTTCTGAGTTCCCTAGAATTTGTTACAATATAGCTTCAATTTTATGGGCTTTTTTGTTTTTCTTTCTTTGGCCGAGAGGCATGTGTGATCTCAGCTCCCACATCAGGGAGCAAGCCCGCATCCCCTGCATTGGAAGGTAAATCTTAGCCACTGAACCACCAGGGAAGTCCCGGCAACTGCTGTTCTAGACCCGATGCTATGGCACCCTTAATGGAGTACAGGCTCATGTAAACATAAGCTACAGAAGCCCTGGGAAGCCACAGAATTCAAGTGCCTCCCTTTATCACGATATTCGCTTTATTGAGGTGATTTGGAACTGAACTGGAGGTATTTCGGAGGTTTCCCTATACTAACGATGGTGGAAAAATACACCCCCCCACTGCGTCTTACCCTTCTAGTGAACCATCTGTTTCAATATTCCTATGTTTTCTTCCAGGCTTTGAGCATAATTTTTACATAGTTATAATAATACTTCATGCAATTTTGGACTTTTCCCACCCAGCACACATGCGTGAGGTCGGGCACGTTAATTTATATGAAGAAATACGACGGCCACATGCAGCCAGTGCTGGGTGCCAGCCAACACCAACATTCATTCTTTCACAGGGAACATCTACTAGGCAAAAAAAAAAAAAAGTCAATTTAAAAAAAATCACTTAATGTGAGTGGAAAATTGAGTTAAGTTGCATGATACCACCCAGGCTGAAATCCTCAAAGAAATCGACCCTGAATATTCATTGGAAGGACTGATGCTCTTTCAAGCTGAAGCTCCAGTACTCTGGCCACCTGATGCAAAGAGCTGACCCATTGGAAAAGACCCTGATGCTGGGAAAGATTGAAGGCGGGAGGAGAAGGGAACGACAGAAGGTGAGATGGCTGGATGGCATCACCGGCTTGATGGACATGAGTTTGAGCAAGGTCTGGTAGGCGGTGAAGGACAGGGAGGCCCTGGTGTGAGCTCACACCGTGGGGTCACAGAGTCAGACACGACCGAGCGACTTAGTACACACAGCACGTGGCTGTGCCTAGTTTGCGTCATTTTACAGGCTTCAGATGGGATCTGGCTTTCCAACATTAGCAAGTCCATCTTGACACATTTGTTCCAGGTTGAAGACACATAGATGTTTTCAGGTTTCCAGAATGATGTATTTCGTTTTCAACGGCCACTGAGGTGGTCATCACGCAGGAGGGGAAAAGGAGGCGTTTATGCAGAAGTCGAAAGTTATGCTTATGTGTTTACTTTTTTAAAGTATTTCCCTATTTGAATGGTTCCTATCACACAGGCCAGTGACAAAATGCTGGGCTGTTACTCTTGTCACGATTGAACAAAACGCTGCCGTTCTTTCCCTCTGGCTTTTATTTCCATCAACCGTCCCTGGCCATTTTCAGGGGATGCTTTGCTGATGGACGCTGTGGTGCAAATAGGTCGAAACTGATGGTGGATTCCGGGACTGGCTGTTTTGTTCTCCAGGGGGAGTGCGTGAAAGTGAGTGTTAGTTGCTCAGTCGCATCTGACTGCTAGCAACCCCTTGGACTGTAGCCCGCCAGGCCCCTCTGTCCATGCGATTCTCCAGGCAGGAATCCCGGAGTGGGTTGCCATGCCCTCCTCCAGGGGATCTTCCCGACCCAGGGGTGAAACCGAGGTCTCCTGCGTTGCAGACAGATTGCTAACCACTGACCCACCGGGGAAGCCCCGAGCAGCAGTGATTCTGTGTTGAAATAAACAGGAGTGTGAGATTCTGCCATGTTGAGCATTATGGGGTGGTATTTAAGGACAGACGCTGTGGTTTAAAAAGAACCCCTGGACTGTCTGTCCAAGGCTCCTCTGAGCATCTTTGTCCTTCCGAGGAAGACACAGCAAAATTGCGTCTGGATGTTCGCATGCTGAGCACCAGGGATCTGCCTCCTGCCTCTTCCACGGGTCCGTTTATCAGTGTTGTGGAGCGAGCGCTCTGGGTCAGTGATGGCGGGCACACAGCGCCTGGCCTCCAGGTGGACATGGACACAGAAGTGCCTGGACTTACAGGTGGGGACGTCTGGGGCTCAAAGACAGCCTGAGCGAATGTGGTGATGCCCAAACGCTGACACGGTCCGGGGTCCACATGAGAGGACGCTCCACGGGATGGAAGGGTCGGTGCTGGGGTGTGAGTAAGAGGGACTGCTGAAGCCGCTGACTTACAAATGTGCACATGGTGAGAGCTGTGAGTCGTTTTATTTGGGGCAGAGTGAGGACTGCAGCCCAGGAGACAGCAGCTCAGACGGCTCTGAGAGGCTGCTCCAAAGAGTCCTCCAAAGAGGGCAGGTCAGTGTGCGTGGGATTTTGGTGACGGCGGAATGCATGCAAGCACGCACGTATTTTTGCAGCAGCTTTCTATTAGTTGTGAGGAAACCGTCAAAACCGTGAAGGATTTCAGTGCTTGTCAGGGACAGAGGAGCCTGGTGGGCTGCCGTCTATGGGGTCGCACAGAGTAGGGCACGACTGAAGCGACTTAGCAGCAGCAGCAGCAGCTAGACACGAGGCTTCCCAGGTGGCGCTAGTGGTAAAGAACCCGCCTACCAGTGCACATAGACGTGAGAGAACCAGGTTCGATCCCTGGGTCGGGAAGATCCCCTGGAGGACGGCATGGCAACCGCAGTATTCTTGCCTGGAGAATCCCAGGGACAGAGGAGCCTGGCAGGCTGCAGTCCACGGGGTCACACAGAGTTCAATGTGACCAAAGCGATTTATCATGCACGCACTAGACTTGAAGAGATACAAGAATTGGGCTCATGTACTTGCCTCCTGAAAAAATCTAAGTCTCTGAAGACCTGTCCTCCCAGTTCTTCCCAGAGCACAGGAAGTCTGATGGCTGCTGTCCACCCTAGCCCCTTTCGGGGGCGGGGTGTTGAAGGTCAGCATTTTATCTCATCCTGGGTGGCAGGTGCCCGTGGCAATGGGTCGTTGGAACTTTACCCCAAAGAGACTTGTCCTCAAGGGGCCAAGGCACGTGCAGATAAGGGACCTTCCTGGGGCCAGGGGGCCCTCCTCAGACCGACTTGCCCTCCTTGGAGGGAAGAGCATGGAATGTGCAAAACGGAGTCCTGTTTCACTCACCTGGGATGAGCCCCGGGGAAGCGTCTAGAAACCCACTCTGTGTTTGCCCTGAGTTCACGTCCTGGGAGCTTTCCCAGCTCTGAGGAACCTCACTTTTAGCCACGCTTCATGTAATCTAGGGCCAGTGGCCAGAACCCATCTGTCGATGCAGGACATGTAAGAGACGGGGGTTCGATCCCTGGGTTTGGAAGATCCCCGGAGGAGGAAATGACAACCCACTCCATATCCTTGCCTGGAGAATCCCATGGACAGAGGAGCCCAGTGGGCTGCAGTCCATATAGTTGCAAAGAGTCAGACACAAGGGCAGTGAGTTTGCAGGCACGTAGCGTGCAGCATCTTAGTTCTCCTTCCAGGGATTGAACTCACACCCCACTGCGCCAGGAGCATGGAGCCTTAACCACAGGACCCCCAGGGAACTCCCCATCTCTGGGTCTTTTGACATTTCGTGCAGGGAAACACACACACACACAGTAGAAGTAATTTCAGAAGAAGGGAAGCCAGGCTGCTGTTGACCACCTCAGGTTCCCATGCCCACCTTCCCCAGATGCCGGAGGGGACAGGGGACAGGGGTCAGAAATGCAGATGACGGGGTGGGTGTGGGGCCTTGGGAAGCAAGAGCTGATTTCCTGCGCTCACTTCAAAGGGGGCTGCTCTCCGCCCCCATTATCTTCCCGAATTCCTTTCCCCCTTCAAGAGTCTCTCTGTCGCCTTTTGATTCCTGCGTGAACTCCCAGCAGCACACCCGGTATTAAAAAACAGAGACACCACAGCCGGGGAAAACACACAGTCTGCCCCCCCCTCCCGGTTTCAGAGGACAAAAAAAAAAAAAAAAAATTCATAAGCAGAGCCATGCTTTTCTAATAAAAATTCATTAAATAATGGTTATAAGGGATGAAGCTCGGGCGGAAACAAAAGCAGACGGTGGAGGGGCTCACTTTGAACTGTTTCCTGTAAAGACAAAGCAGACACGGGCTCTGCCTGGAGCTGCCCCCCACCCCCGCTGAGAACCAGCCCCCAGCTCCCTGCCCCCTGGTGTAGGCGGGTGGAGAGGAGGCTTGGCTAGAAGCTGACCAGAAACTGGTTTTCTCTCTCGTTCCCTCCTTTGATGCCCACAGGTGAGACTCAGACAAGTACAGACACCCAATTATGGTTCTCTCTCTTTTTAAAAAGATTTTTTTTTTTAATTAGAGGCTGATTACAATGTTGTGTTAGTTTCTGCTGCACAGCAGTGTAAATCAAACTTGTGTTTAGGTGCTCAGTCGTGTCCGACTCTTTGTGACCCTGTGGACTGCAGCACGCCAGGCCTCCCTTTCCATCACCAACTCCCGGAGCTTGCTCACACTCAGGTCCATCGAGTCGGTGATGCCGTCCAACCATCTCATCCTCTGTCGTCCCCTTCTCCTCCCGCCTTCAATCTTTCCCAGCATCAGGGTCTTTTCCAATGAGTCAGTTCTTTGCATGAGGTAGCCAAAGTGTTGGAGTTTCAGCTTCAACATCAGTCCTTCCAATGAATATTCAGGACTGATTTCCTTTAGGATGGACTGGTTGGATCTCCTTGGTGCCCAAGGGACTCTTCGGAGTCTTCTGCAACACCACAGTTGGAAAGCATCAATTTTTCGGCGCTCAGCTTTCTTTATGGTCCAACTCTCACATCCATACATGACTGCTGGAAAAACCATAGCTTTGACTAGATGGACCTTGGTCGGCAAAGTGATGTCTCTGCTTTTTAAATTCGCTAGGTAGGTTGGTCACAGCTCTTTGATGAGATGGATCCCAAACACGTGGTGAGACCCAGAGGGGCTTGCTGCGGTCTGGCCTCACTGGCCCCTGCACGGTGAGGCCTGTGGTTATACCAAAGCCTGTGTGCGTTCCCGGCCACACAGCTCTCCTCAGCTCTGACTCAACAGCAGGGCGAGGCTCGGGGACCCTGGCGAGTCAGCTGCCCTCCGTGGACTGAGGGGCTCAGCTCACAGGCTGAACTGTATCTTCTCCTCTCCTGTCACCGCTCACACACCACAAGCTCCAGGAGGAGCAGGGGTCTCGGAAAATCCATAGAAAATTCCAGGTCCCGGTGCTGGCTCCTTTTCCCTCCCCTCCCTTGATTGCCAAGTTCGAGCGGCTGACTCAAGTCGACGACTCTTGGAGAAATGGATCCTGTTAACAGCATCTTCGAGAGGACCCATCCATCCCGAGGATTCTTTCTCGGAACCAAGGTCCGAGTTCAAGGAGGATAATGGAGGATCGTCATTCATCCTGGGACGGGGGTGAGCACAAGAGTGTGTGCATGCTTAGTCGCTCAGTTGTGTCCAACTCGTCTGTGACACCGTGGACTGCAGCCCACCAGGCTCTTCTGTCCATGGGATTCTCCAGGACACTGGAGTGAGTTGCCATTTCCTCCTCCAGGGGATCTTCCCGACCCAGGGATCGAACCCGGGTCTCCTGCGTTGCAGGCGGATTCTTTACCCTCTGAGCCACCAGGCAGGGGAAACATGAGTGACCACTTGGTCAAGTTCACACAGGCGGACAGGTGGCTCGTCCCCCAGGGCAGTGAACCCAGGAGTCTTACTGGACCCCTGGACCTTGATCTTGACTTCCATTCCTGTGTAGTGGTCCTTTTCTTTTTAAATTTGTGTAGGTGTGTAGTTGCTTCACAAAGTCGCCTTAGTTTCTGCAAATGTTTATACAAATGTTCCCTTTGTATACAGCAAAGGGAATCACATACACGTGTATCCAGTCTTCATACACGCACACATCTATCCACTGTTCATACACACACACGTCTATCCACTCTTCATACACGCACACGTCTATGCACTGTTCATACACGCACACGTCTATGCACTGTTCATACACGCACACGTCTGTCCACTCTTCAAAGGACTCTTCTCCCGTGTAGGTCATTACAGAGTATTGAGTAGAGTTCTCTGTGCTACGCGGCGGGTTTACGGTTTAGCTGTACAGTGGTCTTTTATACGTAGTATCAGGGAGAGAGTGAAGGACACGGAAGCCTGGCGTGCTGCAGTCCGTGGGGCCACAAAGAGTCAGACTTGACTTAGCAACGGAACAACAGCACAGCAAAGGAATAGTGTGGGCTGCCCTGGTGGCCCAGCGGGAAAGAATCATCCTGCCAGTGCAAGCAACGCAGGCTCGATCTCCCAGGGTCGGGAAGATCCCCTGCAGGAGGGCATGGCAACCCACTCCAGTGTTCTTACCCTAGGAAATCCCAGGGACAGACGAGCCTGGCGGGCTATGGTCCACGGGGTCGCAAACAGTCAGAGACGACTGAGCGATGAACAAGGACCATTATCTCTTTGGAACACCAAGTAGATCATGAGCTTGGGACCGTCCCGGCCCACCCCTGGGGAGCTGGCCTCAACCCCCATCTGGGAAGGAGGGAGGAGACTGGCATTGCTCCTGAGAAGAACTGGAGTGGTGTTAGCAGCTGGTCCTAAGCTAACTGAGGCCAAGTCTTGGGAAGACTTGATGGGATGGCTCTGGATGCCAAGGGTGGATGAAGTTGGTGCTGGGCGTGGTGTCCCCGACAGACTTTCCTGGTGGATCTAGTGGTGAAGAACCTGCCTGCCAGTGCAGGAGACCGGAGTTCGATCCCTGGGTCGGGAAGATCCCCTGGAGGAGGGCATGGCAACCCACTCCAGTATCCTTGCCTGGAGAATCCCATGGACAGAGGAGCCTGGCGGGCTGCAGTCCGTGGGGTCACACAGAGTTGGACAGGACTGAAGCGACTTAGCATGCACAATGGGGTCCCCAGGAAGGGCTGGACTGTGGGGGACACTCCAGGTAGGCACAGAAGGGGGGGGTCCATACTGGTATCCTGATGAGACCAAGGTCACCCATGAAAGAACATAGGTGGAGTGAGGTAGCCCAAGATTGGGATGCTGACACGGGGGCAACCTCCAGCCCCAGGGAGAGCAGAAATCCCGACAAGGGCTGGAATTCCTCCCGGCGCTTGTTCCTGCACCGAGGGGCCCTGGGAATCACATGCATGTCTGGAGCCAAACCCTGCACCTCAGCTCACCACCATTCCTGGGTCTCCTCCAAGAGAAACCCGTGCCATTTCTAGGGGATCGGGGGATTCAGCCAACGTTCATGACGGGACTCTCCGAGACTATCGCATTCATGCCCGCCGGCCAGGGGGAACGGGCTGAAATCAGGACTGAGTCCCATTTGCAGAGCTGGAAGGCCAGTGCATCAGCCGGCAGAGCTGTCGACCGAGCATCCGCCCCCAGGACATGCCGTCAAACGTGATGAACGCCAGCGCTCTAAGCAGCTGTTTCTCCCCTGTCCTCTGGTGGAAGATTGGGAAGACGCTGGGGCACTGGGGGGCTCCGTGCTGCTGTCAGTCTGAGTCAGAACAGAGGGGCTCCCCGCGTTGCGTCTTTGCTCAGCGATTACCACGTCACAGGCACGTCATTGTCTCCAGTCAGGGTCTCCTGCTTCCTGCTTCAAGCACACGTGCATGTATGTTCGGATGTATGGGGTGTGTGTGTGTGTGTGAGTGTGTGTGCTCAGGTGTCTAGATTCAGCATCCCTGCAGCACTAAGCTGGTCACACCTGGTGAGGTGGGGAGTCACCAGCTGTGCCTGGAAGCCCCTCCTGAGACCCACACCTTGACCCACTGAGACTGGGGTTCAGCGGTGAATAGAGGTTCTCCTTGGGGAAGTCAAAGTGTCAGTGGCTCAGTCGTGTCCGACTCTTTGCGATCCTACGGACTGCGGTCCGCCAGGTTCCTCTGTCCATGGGATTCTCCAGGGAAGAATACTGGAGTGGGTCCCATTCCCTTCTCCAGGGGATCTTCCCGACCCAGGGATCGAACTCAAGTCTCCTGCATTGCAGGCGGATTCTTTTGTGAGGCGCTTCCAAAACCGGCTGACTTGGGGTGTGTCTGTCGGGGACACTGTTCCTGAGCTTTCAAAGTGTCCTGATGGAGATTTGAGAGGGAACAGTACAAACCTCCAGTGGTCACGTGCAGATGTGAGAGTTGGTCTGTAAAGAAGGCTGAGTGCTGAAGGAGTGATGCTTCTGGAGAAGACTGCTTGAGAGTCCCTTGGACTGCAAGGAGATCCAACCAGTCCATCCTAAAGGAAATCAGTCTGGAATATTCACTGGACAACTCCATGTGGAATTCAGAGCAGGTAGAATTGTTCAAAGCCAGCGTCGCTCCAGGATCTTGGCAGGGGTTGGAGCAAAAGGCAAAGGCCTTCCTGCTACCCTTGTGTGAAGCCCAGTCTCTACGGAGCTTTCTGGCAAAACCCACACACAACTCACGATGTCCTCAGAGAAGGGGCACTGGGCCTGGGGATCAACCCTCCAGTGTTTCCACAGCCCCGACCCCGCCCTGCCCCAGCTCAGAACTCGCATGGGGGGCGTGACTCTTGGTATTACCAGTCACCACGCAGACTCACTAAGATCTCACCAGACCCGGACAGCAAGAGACCCTCGGACTTTTTTTTTTTTAGGTTGTAAATTTTTTTCCTAGTCTGGTTCTGTTTCAGCCTCGATTTGATTAATTACTGAGGCGTTTGGGAAAGCAGGGGACTCGGGGCAGCGGGCAATTGATTTACAAAGTGTGTACACGTGATTTCCTTCAATGATTGTAAATTCACACCAAGGAGTCGTTGCAACAAGAGCCCGGGGTCCTTCAGGCTTTGAGGTGGATTCTGAGCAAAGCCCTGGCGTTTGGGGCTTTGTATCACTGTATCTCCCTGGTCGCTGAACCCCGGGTAGGCAAGGGCGCGAGCTATGGGCCTGGAAGCAGACTCAAGGAGCCGTGGGAACTACAGACGGGTTTATTTTTTGTGTTTTTTTCCTCTCCTGGTTATCGCAGCAGCCACAGAAGCAGACACAGCACAACCTAAGACAGCACAGCGTCCCTGCTGACCGGCGCAGCGTCCACGAGTCTCGTTTCCTGGCTGGTGCAGCGTCCGTAGCAGCAGAGCAGCGGTGTTCCCTCGTCTTGTGGCCGACCCAGCGGACCCAGCCGGGACTCGGCAGTCACACACCTCGCTTTCTTTCGGCGGGGCTCACACGGGCGTCCAACACAGAGGAGGCCATCTCCAAGCGAGGCCGTCCTGAGGCCAGTGTGCACTGCTGAGCGATCTCAGCTGTTACGTAGCTGCTGTTTATAGACCATGCGGCAGGGAGCCTGACCTGCCTTCCTGGCTCACTGGCCCCCTCCGCGCACTCCACCCCATCAGGGTCTCGGGCCTCGCGTTGTGGGCGCACCCCCTCTTCTCTGATGCTCCCTTGGCGGGGAACGCTGACCCTTGGACTGACATCTTCCAACAGCAGTGCATGCTACAGCAAACAGTGGCCGCTCCAACGCGTGGCCAAGCCCGTGCCAGGCATCGGTTGGAAGTCACGTGGCCCCCTTTCCTGATGGGGCTGCAAGAACCACCCACCACACCTGGGGTGCCCTTCTCTTCCAGGGCAACATCCAGTTCACCGTCTGTCCTTGTGAGGTTGCAGGGAACCCTCCACAGGGGCGACTCCACCCTTGTGGGGTTTCTTACCAAGGACCCACAAAACCCTCACAGGCACCCGGCCCGCCCTTTCAAGGAGGGGATTTTTTGCAGTGTTTGTAGTTCACCCACGTGATTCCATTTTTCTCTATCTGAGGGCACAGTCTTCACAGTACACAGTCCTGAATCTACATCACAGGGCACAGTCTTCACAGTAAAATCCACATCACAGGACACGGTCTTCACAGTAAAATCCACATCACAGGACACAGCCTTTGCAGTACACTGTCCTAAGTCTGCATCACAGGGCACAGTCTTTACAGTAAAATCCACATCACAGGACACAGTCTCACAGGACATGGTCCTAAATCTCCATCACAGGACACAGACCTTACAGGACCCTCAGCACAAATCAGCTCACGTTTCCCTCCGCGTATCCCTGGTGGACTCCCTGCGGGGTCTTCACCACCCCCCCCGGCCCCAGACTGGCATCTCACATGCCTTCCCTGTGTTCCCCTCCAGAAGGACCCGCAAAGCCCCTCAACTGGCGTTGGGCCCACCCCTGTGTCCCAGAGTTGCAAAAGCCAAGCTGTCAAGGGCTCTCCTAGCGTTTGCTGAAACTGCTTGCCCAAGTCAACCCTTTCCGCCTGAGTCCAGACGTCATGACGTCAGTCACGCTGGGGGCCCCTTGAGGATCCCCCCCACCGCCCGCTTGGCCATCGCCTGCTCACGCTTCACTTTCTACTGGACAACATCCTCTCTGCTGAGCGGGGGCCCGCTCATAACCTTGCGCGTCACCGCCTCTTACCGCCTTGCCGTCAGAGATGCTGGGTTCTCCAGGGCCACAGGGTTCTTGCTGTAAGGCCAGTACATGTGGCTCTGGTTTTTCCAAGCATCTTTGCACCTGGTGCTTCAGCCTGGCGTCACGGAGCGCGCTGTCCATCCTCGCCTTCAGACCAGTCCGGAAAATCCACCCCGCGGGGCCGGCAGCGCTCTGTGCTGCCGTGTTTGGCAAACGGGAACTCACTGCCTGTAAAGCCTTTTCCATGCTGTCCAGGGAACTGTCCACCACATCCCAGTCTCCCACCGAGAGAACCTTGGCCGCTGGGTACCACGCGCTCTGTGCTGGCCGCTGGCTTCCTCCATCCAGGGGAGCCTCGGTCTCCCCTGTGTGCTGGGTATCCTGCTCACAACGCCAGCTGTACCGCTGTATCTCCCCGTTTGCTGAACCCAGGGTAGGCAAGGTGCAGACTCAGAGCCTGGAAGCAAGCTCGAGGAGCTGCAGGAACTACAGACACATTTCTTCTCTCCTGGCTGGCACAGCATCCGTAGCAGCAGACAGGCGATAGGCTCTCCTGTCACGGCTGACCCAGCAGATGCAGCCGGGCCCCAACACCAATGCCCTGCTTGCTCCTGGAGCTCACAGGCGTGCCACACAGAGCACTCCGTGACCGAGTGAGGACCTCGAGACACCCGTGCGTGGTGCTATACACAATCTCAGCTGTTGAGTTCAGTTCAGTTCAGTCGCTCAGTCGTGTCCAACTGTCTGCAACCCCATGGACTGCAGCACACCAGGCCTCCCTGTCCATCACCAACTCCCGAAGCTTACCCAAACTCATGCCCATCGAGTCGGTGATGCCATCCAACCATCTCATCCTCTGTCCCCCCTTCTCCTCTTGTCTTCAATCTTTCCCAGCATCAGGGTCTTCTCAAATGAGTCAGCTCTTCACATCAGGGGGCCAAAGAATTGGAGTTTCAGCTTCAACGTCAGTCCTTCCAATGAACACCCAGGACTGATCTCCTTTAGGATGCACTGGTTGGATCTCCTTGCAGTCCAAGGGACTCTCAAGAGTCTCCCCCAACACCACAGTTCAAAAGCATCGATTCTTCAGCGCTCAGCCCTCTTTACAGTCCAGCTCTCAGGTGTTACGTAGTCACTATTTACAAAACGTGGGCCCAGGGAGCCTGACCGTGCCATCTTGGCTAATTTGCCCTCTCCGCGCAGGCTTGATGACCCGTCTTCAACGCGGGGGGTGTGGGTGCGTGTTGGGCTCACATTTCTTTCTTTCTTTTTTTTTTTTTTTTATCCTGTTCTTTGACACTGCGGCCTCTCGGTTCAGGTTGGGAGCAGGGATAAAAATCAGCTCCATTGTGGAGATTTGGTGATAAACCGGTTCAAATGAGGTTAAAACTGGGAAGTCTTTCCTCTCAACTCACCTCCAGGCAGTGCTGTGTCCGGCTTCTCTGGGTCTCTCCTAACGTGTTCCTTTAGGCCAGGGGTCCCCAACCCTGGGGCTTCCAGGTGGTACTGGTCATAAAGAACCTACCTGCCAGTGCAGGAGATGTAGAGACAGTTTCCATCCCTCGGTCGGGAAGATCTCCTGGAGGAGGGCACAGCAATCCACTCCAGTGTTCTCGCCTGGAGAATCCCATGGACACAGGAGCCTGGGGGGCTACAGTCCATGGGGTTGGACGGGATTTAGCACGCATGCCCTTGACTTTGTGATCTAAGGAAGCATTTTGTACCCAGGGCGTGCCGTGACTTTGCACATGAAGCTGGGTGTACACGAAGAATTTGAGGGTGTCCCCTAAGAGACAGCTGATTAGGGGTGATGTGTAAGGGTCAGTCGACTCCTTCCTGGGTTCCTGGCCCCCACCCCAGGAGCACTGAGGGGACAAAATGTTAGAGCAACAGAGAGGTCTCAGCAATGCCCCCGGGGGATGAATGCAGAAATGCCAGGTGCAAACGAACAGGCCCTCTGCCCAAGGTGCGAGCTCGGCCAGTGCACAGGACTCAGAGCCCGCCCAGAGCACGTGAGCGGAGAGCTCCTCAGTCAGGGCTTCCGGAAGACTGTCAGGCAGCTTCCCCGCCTCGCGGTTCGTGGGGGAGTGCTGGGTGCATCAGACACAGGCAAGGACCTTGCTCGCATTGATTAAAAACGACTGGTAATAATGGCGAGAGGGTGCTCACGGCCCCGGACCATGTGTCTCTGATTTCCAGGGGGTCAAGATCTCATTAATCTTCCCCGTGTACTTACAGCTCCGTGCCAGCTTACCTTTAAAAGGACACAGTCTGATGAAGGCTGGAGGTAAGTTCCCTCCACTGTGGGGCAAGCTCGCTCTCTCTCTCGCCCTGAGACATTCGACGGGTGGGGGTGGCGTGCCACGAGTGTCCCTTGGTGAAGATAAAGTGGGATTCAGTATTTACTGACATTTTGCAAACAGAGTCAGCCTGATACACATGATGCATTTTTTCTTTTCAAAGCACTGTCTTTGTGATCTGATTATTTAGCCATTTTTGCAGAAGGTTGTCCTGCCAAAATCCAGGACGAGGATTTTTTTTGCTGAGCACAAGATTATGCAGTGTTTAGCTGTGCCTTCTGTGTTGGGTTTTGTCCTGTGGCCGAGCTCTTGGTGGTGAAACAGGAGTGGAAGTGACCACAGCCCCACCTGCATCTGGACTTTAAGACAGGGTCTTCTCTGCATGCTGTTCTCTGCTCACAAGATGGAAAAGCTGGAGACAAACTTCCAGCCACCAAGACCACCGTGGAGAAGTGTTAAGGGCTGGGTGGATGGAGCAGGCAACGTGAGTTCCTCAGTGGCTGTGCGGACCAGATGCCTGTCCCCATGGACGGCTCCCTCGGAGCTGTGGAGAGAGACAGAGAAAGACGCTTTGGGTCGTTCCTGCATCCGCGTAGGACACAAACAAGGACTCCAAGCCCTATTCTTGTGTTTGAAGTGACCGCAGGCTGGCTGTTCCTGCAACTCACACTGTCGAAGTGAAA
Source organism: Bos taurus (assembly GCF_002263795.3). Classification (NCBI taxonomy): domain Eukaryota; kingdom Metazoa; phylum Chordata; class Mammalia; order Artiodactyla; family Bovidae; genus Bos; species Bos taurus. The sequence continues at coordinate 121,485,375 of NC_037329.1, forward strand.
ATCGCTCAGTTGTGTCTGGCTCTCTGCAGCCCCCTGGACTGTAGCCCACCAGGCTCCTCTGTCCATGAGATTCTCCAGGCAAGAATGCTGGAGTGGGTTGCCATTTCCTTCTCCAGGGGATCTTCCTAACCCAGGGAACGAACCTTGATCGCCTACATCAGAGGCAGAATCTTTATCATCTGAGCCACCAGGAAAGCCCCCGATGACAGAATTAATTTCAGCCAAACAGTTGCAGGTTTTGAGGGCAAGGGTGGATATCTAAGTCTGCTTTTATATCTCTTTTGTCTCAAAGGATCTGCTCATTTTATCGGAAAATCACTGCTAATTTTATTTTCTGTTTTGTATAATCCTTTATTTTAAAAAACGCTTTTTGCCACTCAGAGGTTGGGCACAGTACAGGGCTATATTTGTCTTCAACGTAACTAGCTTCCTGCCGCAACTCTGCCTGCTGAAGGCGTGCTAAAGTGGGGAGGTCACCATCCTGGCGGTCATGAGTGTGCCCCTCGGAGACACCCTACAGAGACCAGGAAGTCAGCCTGGCATTTGCAGCCTGAGTGTCTCACCCCCGGGCATCACTGCTAACCTGAGATTACAGTAAGACAGCCCACTTCAGCTTCAAGCCCCCTCCCCCAAGCTCCAGGACCCCGGGAGACGGTGATGGGTGAATCACTCTTCCCAGACACGACGACGCACGGGCCATCTGCACAGAAAAGAAACCGTCTCACTCTCATACGCCATGTGTGTGTGGCCTTAAGTCCATATTTGGAAGCCCCGATTCTCCATGGGATGGTGTTAGGAGGCGGTTCTTTGGGAGATGTCTAGGGATAGTTGAGGTCACGAGGGCGGGGTCCCCATGATGAGACTAGTGTCCTTGTAAGAAAGACCTTGTAAGAAGATCCAACCAGTCTATCATAAAGGAAATCAGTCCTGGGGGTTCATTGGAGGGACTGATGTTGAAGCTGAAACTGCAATCCTTTGGCCACCTGATGCGAAGAGCTGACTCACTTGAAAAGACCCTGATGCTGGGAAAGATTGAAGGCGGGAGGAGAAGGGGATGACAGAGGATGAGATGGTTGGATGGCATCACCGACTCGATGGACAGGAGTTTGACCAAACTCCCAGAGATGGTGAAGGACAGGGAAGCCTGGTGTGTTGCAGTCCATGGGGTCACAGAGTCGGACACGACTGAGCGACCGAACAACAAGTGAATAATGGCTCTGTCTCCTCTCTTCTCTTTGTGTGTGCGTGCTGAGAGCTGAGTTCTCAGCCCAGGACATCTCGGAGAAGATGTACAGAAACTTAAAAAGAAAGTATCCCCACCCCCACATCCCCTGCTGTTTTCTCCAGCGACCTGACAGCCCCTTTGAAAGGTCCCGTCCAAACTGAGGCTTCCCTTTCCTCCTCCACCACCCTCTCACACCAGGCACACACCTTCCTTGATTCTCGAGATGCAAGGCCCATCCGACCCAAGACGCTGGCCATCAGCCTTCATTTGTAGCAGATCTTCCGCTTTGACGGTGCGCGTCAGGGGTTGAGTCGGGGGGGGGGGTCCCAGTTGTGCTCTCGGGGGTCACCATTGCAGCTGGGAAGTTGGAGAAGGCAATGGCACCCCACTCCAGTACTCTTGCCTGGAAAATCCCATGGACGGAGGAACCTGGTAGGCTGCAGTCCATGGGGTCGCTGAGTCGGACATGACTGAGCGACTTCACTTCCTCTTTGACTAGTGCTGTTCAACAGAAGCCTGGAGAGTCCACAGAACGCGTGTTTCAGATCGAACGGCAACCGTAGCGTTTTGTTTCCCTCATCAATAATGAATTCCCCTAGATTCCGAAGAACGGAGGTCTTAAAGGAGCCGGTGACGCAGTCACGGGCCGAGCACACGTGCTGGTCATCGCGGTCTGCGTGAAGGTGCCCGGGGCGGAGGGGCTGCCCCCGGGGTGGAGGGGCTGCCCCCGGGGTGGAGGGGCTGCCCCCCGGGGCGGAGGGGCTGCCCCCGGCGCAGGATGCAGGGGAGAGGGAAGCGGGGCGGGCGCCTGTGTGTGGAGGGGAGCGCGCTGGCTTGTCTCCCACTAATGGCAACAGAAATGGCATTTATGGCCCTAATTTACAGAGCACTCCTAGGAGTGGAGTCGGGCTAAATCATCTCGATATCAAGATTTATGTCTCGTGGGGCAAGGACTAATTTCCATAAGGCATTTACAAAATCCGTCTTGTCCTCGGAGGCCGTGATAAGTTGGCACCCCAGCGGCCCCTGACCCGGCGGCAGCCCCTCCCCACACTGGGTGACTTTCCTTTCCCTGAGTTCTTTCTTCTCCCCTTCCTTCCTTCCTTTCTCTTGCTGTCTCTCCCCTGCCTCCCTCCTGTCTCTCCTCATGTATCTGTGTGTCTATCCTATAGTCTGTATCTCCATCCATCCATTATGTGCTGGCTAAATGGCTTCCGTCCTGTCCGACTCCGCGACTCTGTGGACTCTAGCCCTGCCAGGCTCCTCTGTCCATGGGATTCTCCAGGCAAGAAGTCTGGAGTGGGTTGCCATGCCCTCCTCCAGGGGATCTAGGAATCGAACCGGCGTCTCTTATGTCTCCTGCTGTGTCAGGAGGGTTCTTGACCACTAGCCCTACCTGGGATGCCCTCCATCAAATATACCTCCCATCTACCTAGCTGTCCACACAGTTATTCTCTGCCTCTCCAACTCTGCATTCTGTCATTTACCTATGGATCTACCTATTGGCCTGTTGTCTGTCTAGCTCCCCTCCCCGTCCCTCTCGTCTCTCTCTGTCTCTCTCTGTATCTCTCTGTCCACCCATCTATGCCCATATATTTAGTCAGTCTACCATCCAGCTATCGATCCATCCGTTTATTCTCTATCTCCTCCTCTTCCCTCCCTGCATTCTCTCTCTGCATCCGTGTCCATCTGTGCTAGTTTGTCTATCTTCCACTGTATCTGCCATCTGTCTGTCCATCCACTAATCTCTACCTCCTGTCCTTCCGTCTCTCTATATCTATCTATCTGTGTCCATGTATTCTATAGTCTGTCTATCCTCCACTATATCTGCCATCTATCTGTCCATCCATTAGTCTGTCTCTCCTCTCCTTCCGTCTCTCTGTTCTCTCTCTCTATCTTTCTATCTCCATCTCTTCTATAGTCTCTCACCCACTAGATCTACCATCTGTCTGTCCATCCATTACTCTCTCTGTCCCCTCCTTCTCTCCCTCTCTCCCTCTTCCTTCCTCCCCTCTCTCCTGGAAGCGAATTGCAGAAGCCGACGAGCATCCCAGGGCTCACGAGCGGGACATACACACGTGCCCCTTTCTCTGTGGGCTCGTGGGCAGTTGCTTCCTCTGGATCCACGGTCCCTGCAGGACTCCTGGTGAATCTGATGCCCACGTGGAACAGCAGGTACACCCGAGGGAGGGGCAGAGGCTGCCCTGGGCCAGATCCCAACCATCTGACCTCACCAGCCCAAGGGCACCTCAGGAAACGGCAGTGGTCCTCACTGACGTTCACAGAGACATCAGAGGGAATAGAAGGGGAGGATGTGTGGGAATAGCACGCGTTTCCGAAACGGGCTGTAACCACCACGCTGAGACCTCGGGTGTGACCGGCCGGGACGCTGCCCCATCTGGAATTGAATTTCGTCTGGGGGAGGAACACAGTTCTGTCTGTGAGAGCTGGACCATAAAGAAGGCTGAGTGCTGAAGAATTGATGTTTTCAAAGAGTCACGCTGGAGAAGATTCTTGAGAATCCCTGGGACAGCAAGGAGATCAACTCAGTCAATCCTAAAGGAAATCAGTCCTGAATATTCATTGGAAGGACTGATGCTGAAGCTCCAATCCTTTGGCCACCTGATTGGAAGAACTGACTCATTGGAAAAGACTCTGATGCTGGGAGGGATTGGGGGCAGGAGGAGAAGGGGACGACAGAGGATGAGATGGCTGGATGGCATCACAGACTCGATGGACGTGAGTCTGAGTGAACTCCGGGAGTTGGTGATGGACAGGGAGGCCTGGCTTGCTGCTGTCCACGGGGTCGCAAAGAGTCAGACACGACTGAGCAACTGAGCAACCACCTGTTGGGTGGAGAACAAGGATCCAGGCAGACGGATGTAGCTGGAGCAGGCAGGAGCTGCAGTATTTCCAGTGGGGTTTTTCTTTGGCCGGCCTCCTCCTCCTCATTCAGTGCCTCTAGTGGTCTCATCCAGCTTCTGTTTCGTAAGGCCTTGGTTTCCGCTCCTTACTGAAGACCAAAGTGGAGTATTTTAAGGACACACCAAGCCGAGGAGCTGTTCTAAATGCCGGGTAAGGAGGAGATTGGGTTGGCAGCACTGAGCTCCGAGTGGTTAAGTATTAATTCCCAGGGAAACTCAAAATGAGAAACAGAGAGGTGGTGGTGGAGAGAACACCGCCCAGATTGGAAGCTCGTCTTATGAGAACCGGCACATAAAGCCTCAGCGGAAACCTCTAACTTTGAATTCTGTAGGGGAATCAGAAATCTCCTACGAACAAAGGACTTGCTTACCTATAGCTCAGGACAACAGGGACGTTGGTGACTTCACACGTGTGCTTTAAAACTATATATGGACTCATGGAAAAATGCACTTCTAAGAAGCTTTCTGGTGGTCCTCAGACTGCTTGTCCTGCAATGAGCAATTATATTAATAATCCAGCCTTACTGAAATTGCACATCTATCTTCCAGTTCCTCTATCTGGCAATTGTAGATGGACTGTGATTCATTCAATGTGATGGTGTATGCGAATCATAGTTATTTATGCCCTGTCTTCCCCCCTACTCTTTTAACGTTCTTTTTTTCCCCTTGGCTAAGGCAAGTGGAAAATCAAAGTAAAACGTCTTCTGCTGTGTCCTTTCTGAGTGGACCCCGAGAACTTGATGAAGTTTGTCATACGCCAAAGATTTCTAATCTGACTTCCCACATCAACTTGTTCTCTCCCTAAAAACCCAAATCATGCTGTCAGCGTTCTAGGAAACTTCAGGAAAAGGATTAACCTAAATTGGCTTTGAGTATCGGCGATACGGGCTTGCCACGTGGCGCTAGTGGTAAAGAAGCCGCCTGCCAAAGCAGATGTGGGTTCAAGCCTTGGGTTGGGAAGGTCCCCTGGAGGAGGGCATGGCAACCCACTCCAGTGTTCTTGCCTGGAGAATCCCATGGAAAGAGGAGCCTGGTGGGCTACAGTCCATGCAGTCACAAAGATTTGGACACGACTGAGGCGACTGAGATTGCACACATGGAAACTCTCTTCACAGTTCATAGATGGTGTCTTCTCACTCTGTCCTTACCTGGTAGAAAGGTCAAGGTAGCTCCCTGGGGTCTCTCTTATAAGGACACTAATCCCCTTCATGGAGGCTCCACCCACATGACCTCATGACCTCCCAAAGCCCCTACCTGCTAACATCATCACCTTGGAGGCTGAAGTGTCAACATATTAAAAGACGCTTACTCCTTGGAAGGAAAGTTATGACCAACCTAGATAGCATATTCAAAATCAGAGACATTACTTTGCCAACAAAGGTTCGTCTAGTCAAGGCTATGGTTTTTCCTGTGGTCATGTATGGATGTGAGAGTTGGACTGTGAAGAAGGCTGAGCGCCGAAGAATTGATGCTTTTGAACTGTGGTGTTGGAGAAGACTGCAAGGAGATCCAACCAGTCCATTCTGAAGATCAGCTGTGGGATTTCTTTGGAAGGAATGATGCTAAAGCTGAAACTCCAGTACTTTGGCCACCTCATGCGAAGAGTTGACTCATTGGAAAAGACTCTGATGCTGGGAGGGATTGGGGGCAAGAGGAGAAGGGGATGACAGAGGATGAGATGGCTGGATGGCATCACTGACTCTATGGACATGAGTCTGAGTGAACTCCAGGAGTTGGTGATGGCAGGGAGGCCTGGTGTGCTGCGATTCATGGGGTTGCAAAGAGTCGGACACGACTGAGCGACTGATCTGATCTGATCTGATCTGATCTGATAGATACTCAGTCCATAACAGTGAAGAATGTTTTAAAAATATTCACCTTCATTCCTTGGAACGCACACCATATTTTCTCAATCTAATGATAACATGGGCTGTGAAATAGACTAGTGACTTGAAAAGAAAGGGCTTTTTTTGTAAAAAACATCCACCATGCATTACATGCCCATTTGTTTTCTAAAAGACATTTTGATTTCAGAAATGTTAAGATACAGAGAGTGCCTGAGAGTTAAGGACCCAGCATGGCGTGCGTGATGTGTGTGTGTGTGTGTGTGTGTGTGTGAGTTGTTCAGTTGTGATCCACTCTTTGTGACCCTGTGGACTGTAGCCTGCCAGGCTCTTCTGTCCATGGGATTCCTCAGGCAAGAATACTGGAGTGGGTTGCCATGACCTCCTCCAGGGGATCTTCCCCACCCAGGGATCAAACTCACGTCTCCTGCATTGCAGGCGGATTCTTTGCCATCTGATGTCTAGGTAAAGCCAACTTACATCTGGGACAGTGCCCGCACCCTCATCAGACGTGTCATTTCTATACAGTTGAATACATAGGACGCGGTTGCTCTAAATAGTATGTAATTTATGTTCCTTCTGCAGGCCAGCATAGGGGGAGAGAAGAGTGTGGAGGTGCAGTATTTGGACTGGAATGTCGTTTAATAAGAGGGTATCATCTTGCATGATCTCTTCAGCAAGGGGAGGGCGCGAGGCTGGTGAGTCACCGTGGTGAGTGCGCGCCAACGTCTTTCCCCATCACAGTCCCATTTATTAAATTACGGTGGCGAGTGAAGCTCGCAGGAATAAAGGATCATTTTTTATGCTGTTTACACATTACGGGGTCTCCGGGGACTACTTACGTGGGGTTATAAATGCATCAGGCACGGCACATAACCTCGCGTGATGGCGGTGTTTCTGAGCAGACGGGGATTAATTGATTTCTAATGGAATATGCACAGGGAGCTTCAGCTGGGAGCCACGCCGGGCACACGTCTCTGAGCGCGGGGAGACCGTGTTGCACACATCAGGAAATTAAATCAAACACGCCCTTCCTACAAATCATCCCATTCTTTGTTTTTATAGCAAAGACCATGGCCAAGGCCGGCGGTGGGGGTTGGGGGGTGGGGGATTGGGGGATCTTGGGACTCAGCTCTTCTATGGGTTAAAACATATGTCCTTGTGTTTAAAAACATGCTCAGAAATTTCATTATTTTTCATGCAAAGTTCAAAGCACATTGTCTTCCCAACCACTTGCCCAGTCCGTATCTCTTTGAGAGAGACAAGCTTCATCTAAATTATTTCATCTGACTGAGGACTGTCATTTATAACTTTATTGATACTTCTGTCTCAGGTATTCCTTTGGAAAAGGTATATGGATTCATTACATATTTGAATGTATTGTCTCTAGATTATAAGATAAAGTCAAGCATGTACCTGCTGATACCTTTTAAGTTGACCTGTCTTTATACTTAGAAATGTCTCCTAACAATAGACTTCCCTGGTGGCTCAGATGGCAAAGAATCTGCCCAAAATGCAGGAGACTCAGGTTTGATCCCTAGATCGGTAAGATGGAAAAGAGAATGGTGACCCACTCCAGTAATCTTGTCTGGAGAATTCCATAGACAGAGGAGCCTGGTGGGCTGCAGTCCATGGGGTTGCAAAGAGTCAGATGACTGAGCAGTTAATACTCACTCAGAAATTTCTAGGTAGATATCCAATTGTTGGCCTTCCCTGGTGGCTCAGATGGTAAAGAATCTGCCTGTAGTGCAAAAGACCTGAGTTTGATCCCTCAGTCAGGATGATCCCTTGGAGAAGAAAATGGCAACCCACTCCAGTATTCCGGAGAATCCCATGGACAGAGGAGCCTGGTGGGCTACAGACCACGGGGTCACACTCAGTGACTAAGACACACGTATCCAATTGTTCTTCTCTCACACCAGCGGGTAATTTTACAGAGTTACAAAATGCTGAAACTCTTCAATAGCTATCACATGGAAAAAGAGAATTCAGGTGATTTATTTTCCTGTCTTGGAGTTTCCTTGTGATCCAAAGTAGGTGAACGGATGCCCCCAGGTCGCAGAGCCAGTGATGTCAGCCTGTCCTTCCACCAAGGCTCGCGATGGATACCAGTCTTGCCGAAACACTGATGTATACATTTCTAGCTGTGGTCATCCTGCTCACCTGCAGTGCTGCAGGCGTGCGTGCCTGAGTGCTCAGTGGTATCCAACTCTGTGTGGCCCCATGGACTGTAGCCCGCCAGGCTCCTCTGTCCATGGGATTCTCTAGGAAAGAATACTGGAGTGGGCTGCCATGGCCTCCTCCGGGGGATCTTCCCGACCCAGGGATTGAACCCGGGTCTCCTGCATGGGCAGGCGGATTCTTTACTGCTGAGCCAGCAGGGAAGCCCCCAAAGTTATCATTCAGCTGGAGTTAATTCTGGAGTTAATTCCAGTTCCCTTGCTGAATTTCCATTTTGAATCTTCTGCTTCTGGGAACGTCATTGAATTCTTTCAATTACCATTAATATGCATACCTGGTGCGACATTTCAGTTTGGGAAATGACCAATATTCCCTGACGTTTCCGTTTCTAGGCACCAGTGAAAGTGATGGCTAAACAGTCTGTAATGATCACTTTATTTGTGGTGAGCTAAAAAAAAAAACTTCTGACAGATGGATTATATTTCCCTCGAAATACTCATGGGCTTAAAACTGAAGGAAAACACATTTTAAAAAAAAATGCACTTTGCCAGGACCAAAATGTTTGAAAAAAATAATGGTTGCTATACATATATATATATATATATTTTTTTTTTTTTTTGCCAAATCCCAATGTTACCGGGCCTCAGGGCCAGGTCTGAGTGTTTCTGGCTAACATAATGGACCACATTTTCACATGTCAGTCGTGGGTGTCTGCTCCCTTCTCATAGGGAAATAACCCTCTGAAATACCATTGCTGAAGGCTTTGTCTGGGTTTCCCAGGAGGTGCTAGTGGGAAAGATCCCGCCTGCCAAATGCAGGTGATGTAGAGACAGGTTCGATCCCTGGGTTGGGAAGATCCCCTGGAGAAGGGAATGGCAACCCACTCCAGTATTCTTCTCTGGAGAATTCCATAGACAGAGGAGCCTGGTGGGCTGCAGTCCATGGGGTTGCAAAAAGTCGGACATGACTTAGCATGCAAGGCTTTCTGCATTTTAAAATTTGCAATGAGTTTTGCAGGCAGGCAAGAAGAGTCAGGACCACATCCGGGCATCTAGCTGAGATCTCATGCTCGCATGTCTATGACGTCACCCACATCGAGAGACGTCAGGTGGACGCCATGATGACCTAGGGAACTCACAAGGGGACCAAGATGGGAAAGCACGTTGTTACCCCCTAATGGAGTCGTAATCTGAAAACACGACTGATGAGTCTATAAATGCCTGGCACCATCTTGCTATTTTACGGCAGACTGACTCTCAGATGTGGTAACAGACAAAAAAACCCCAAATGAAAACCTTTCTTACCTGAACCCAGTGAGATGATTTATTGAAATTGACTGTGGATCACATTGAAAAATCTTACTGATGGTTCTGTGATTTTAAGACGCCTGATAAAATTTGGGACGGGTCTTGTCTCATCACTGTCATATTACATTTTTCTCTTCACGCCACAAACGCTTTCCAAGCAGTTGGCTTCTTTTGGCCAAAGGTACTGGACCACTAAATATTTTGACTGAAATTTAATGTTATTTGGAAGTATGCTAAATTATATCTTTTCCCCCCACATTGGAGGTGCAGGGGGTTGCTAAGACATCACCGTTAGTGGTCTAGAGTATCTTTTCTGCAGTGATTTTTTTTTTTCTTTTTCTGTCCTGGACGGCTTCTTTCTCGGAAGGGATTGGTGTAAGCAGACATTATCTTTTATTTATTTTTAAAGAGGTTTTTAAAATGTGGACCATTTCTAAAGTGTTTATTGAATTTGCTACAACATGGTTGTTTGTTTAGCTGCTAAGTTGTGTCCAACTCTATGCCACCCCATGGACTGTAGACCGCCAGGCTTCTCTGTCCATGGGATCCTCCAGGCTAGAATACTGGGGTGTGTTGCCATGACCCTCTGCCAGGGGGATCTTCCCAACCCAGGGATTGAGCCTGAGTCTCCTGCATTGGCAGGTGGATTCCTTACCATGCAGCCACCTGGGAAGCACCTCTGTCTGGTTCTAAAAAAATTCCATCCCCCTGAAAGGAGACCCTGCCCCAGGAGCAGTCACTCCTCTCGCCTCTTTCCCCCTGGCCCCTGACAACCACCGGTCTGCTTTCTGTGTCCATGGATTTGCCTGTTCTGGACGTTTCCTATCAAGGGACTCACACACCGTGTGTCCTCCTGCGTCTGCTTCTCTCACCGAGCATTGTGTGTTCAGGGTCCAGCCACACTGTAGCCTGTGTCAGAGCTTCACTCCTCTTCATGGCTGTGAAGCTTCACTCCTTTTCACGGCTGCGTAATATTCCACTGCGTGCATGGCCCTCATTCACCTGTTGATGAGCACTGGGTTGGGCCTACCTCTGTTATCACCTCTTCTAGCCACTCTAGAGCGAGAAAGGTGGGGGCGGGGGCACCTGGAGAAAATTCAAGGGTGCTTATGCCTGACCCCTTGGTGTGAAGTAAGCATTAGTTGCCCAGTCGTGTCTGACTCTTTGCAGCCCCATGGACTACAGCCCACCAGGCTCCTCTGTCCGTGGGATTCTGCAGGCAAGAATGCTGGAGTTGGTTGCCGTTTCCTCGTCCAGGGGATCTTCTTGACCCAGGGATTGAACAGCACCAACATAGAAGGCAGATTCTTTACTGTCTGAGCCACCAGGGAAGCGCATTGGAGGAGGCTGTTGGCCGTGAAAAACCCAGGGCGACGAAACATCTCAGGCACATTCTGTCCCATCAATTTCCCTTTAGATCTGCAAACATCCATGTGACGTGAGGGCTCACGCTTTCAACTCGGTTCAAGCTGCCCCTTCTCACATCTAACCAGCACAGGGTGGCAGGTTCCACGCGATGCTCGGACAGAGAGACACACCTTCCCGTGGGTAGGCGTCCAGTGCAGACCCGTCACCCCAAACCGCAGGAAATCTGAACGGAGGAAACCTGATGAAGTTTCTGGTTGGGCGGCGGTGGGTGGGGGGTGCGGGTCACCAAGACCCATGTTTCAAAACCACAGCCCAGGAGTCGGTCTGACTTATTTTGCAAAACGGAGTTCTGTCTCCTTCTGGCCTCCTAATGAATCAGATGGCGTTCGGGGTGTGTCTGTCTGTGTGGGTCTGTGTGTGTCTGACATGCATTCCGGCCACAAGACCCCGCTTGCGTACTGAAACCCACCTCTTGGGGGACGGAGGAACTCGTGTCTGTTGAGACAGCAGGGGCCACCCCGGCTGGGTGAGATACAAAGAAGAAGAAGAAGAAGAAAAAGGTAACACGGGTAACAGTTCGAGTTGATCACCACCATCGCCCCTTGTTTTGAAATGATTATATTTCTGGGGAATTTCAGCCCGTTACATGAAAAGGAAGACGGTGGATCCGGGGAGCTTTGATAGTCAGGTTATGCTAATAACAGGGGCTCATGCAAAATGCATAAGGTGTATCTTGCTAAGGAGACATCGCTGATAATTACTCCGTGTGCCTCATTCCGAGCGGACTCATAAAGACCCCTTCACGTCGTAGCCTAATTACTTATAGACAGTTGAGCGCAAAATTACTTTCATCTGCTGGGCCGTGTTGGTTGGAGAGAGAGAGAGCTGGGAGGCTGGGACGGGCACCTTTCTGCACAGCTGGTCCCCAACAGAGGAATGCAGCCTGTGTTGTGTGGGGCTGATTGCAAAGTGCGTTTTTGGATAATTAGATCTATTAAAGACAGACAGGACACCGGCTCCACGTTGCAAGTGAAAAAAAAAAATAATAATGGCATGTAGACTAAATGACAAAGAAGCCCTCATGGCCTTGACCTGAGTCCCTGCATCACAGATGGGTTTGCAGCCCCAGGCAGGTGACCGAGACGCTGCGTTCCGGGTGAGGCGGGGACCTTTCCTGGAGCCCCCGGCCAGCAGGGACTCCGGCCACCTGCTATGGACGTCCGGTTTGACCCTGTTGGTTGGTTCATTCTGGGAGCGGGCATCTTAGTGACGGGTTTGCCATCTGTCCACGGCTTCCCCTTCAGGTGGCTGAGGCGGTGTCCACACAGGAGGCTCCTACCTGGGGGATTAGGGTCTGCAGGTTCGGACGGTCCTCTCTGGGAGGCGAGGGCAGCAAGGGACATTCCTGGGTGTTTCCTGGTTCATTGAATCAAATCCTCATGGCCAGTGGGCAGTCATGCACGATACACAGCTGAGGCAAGGGGGTGAAGCCGGAGTAATACAGACACACCGACTGTGGTGTGGAGAAGTCTACAAGCCCCCTTGGTGTTGTGACTTTCCAGGGGTGCAGGGCGCGTGGCTCTGGGAGGGGGTGACCACACCTTAAGGCTGTTGCTGTTGTTCAGTTGTGCGGTCATGTCCGTCTCTCTGTGACCCCATGGACTGCAGCACGCCAGGCCTCCCTGTCCTTCACCGTCTCCCGGAGCTTGCTCAAACTCATGTGCATTGAGTTTGTGATGCCATCCAACCATCTCATCCTCTGTTGTCCCGTTATCCTCCCAGCATCAATCTTTCCCAGCATCAGGGTCTTTTGCAATGAGTGAACTCTTCACGTCAGGTGGCCAAAGGATTGGAGCGTCAGCTTCAGCAACTGTCCTTCCAGTGAGTATTCAGGACTGATTTCCTTTAGGATGGACTGGTTGGATCTCAAGGGACTCTCAAAGAGTTTTCTCCAACATCACAGTTCAAAAGCATCAAATCTTTGGTGCTCAGGATTCTTTATGGTCCAAGTCTCACATCCGTCCATGACTACTGGAAAAATAGCTTTGAGGTTAAGATCCTTTCGTCTGAATTCTGGGGTGGGTGGTGTCCTCACAGCCTGGCGTGCGCGTCTGTCCTTCGGGACCTTGGGGAGGGTCTCCATGTCATCTGAACGTGATCCTGTTCCCTCCCTCCCCCGCCTCCTCCTTGGTCTTTGGTCCTGGCCCTGGTCCCCTTTCCAGTGTCAGTCGCTAAGTTGTGTCTGACTCTTTGGGATCCCAGGGACTGTAGCCTGCCAGGCTCCTCTGTCTCTGGGATGCTCCAGGCAGGAATACTGGAGTGGGTAGCCTTTCCCTTCTCCAGGGGACCTTCCCGCCCCAGGGATCGAACCTGGGTCTCTTATATCTTCTGCATTAGCAGGCAGGTTCTTGTACCACTGGTGCCACCCAGGAAGCCCATATTTATCTCAGTGGCTGTTGCCATTTATGTCTTTGGTGCTCACCCAGGGAACAAGAAGGGACAGGAAACGTGGAAGGAATCTCCCACGATGGGCTTAAAAAAACAGCGTCTTTCTGTTGCCATGGGGGCCGGGCTCCCACGAGCGTGATCCCCGGGGCTGCTCTGTCTACCGGCTTCCCTTCCCCTCTTGCTTGAAACACATGCAGATTTTGGGCCTTGAAACAAACAGATGCGGGGGGGGGGGCGGTGGCGCGGGGTGCCGGCACGGGCGGGCCTTACACGGCTGTGTGCACAGTGACACACTCTGCCTGCCTACCGGGGGCTCCATTGATCGCTAATAATTTAATCCTCCTAACAGACTGGAGAAGCCCATTATCCCGGACTCGGTGTGCGATCGATATATTTTGCAAAATAAAGAGTCTATTGGGTGTGCAGTAATAAAGCAAAAGCAAGCAGACCCTCTGGGTTTAATTTAGTGCCTTTCCCCCCTCCTGAAGTAGCAATTGCTATGTGGCTTCAGTCGTGTCTGACTCTTGGCAACCCCATGGACTGTAGCCCGCCGGGCTCCTCTGTCCATGGGATTCTCCAGGCAAGAACACTGGGGTGGGTTGCCGTGCCCTCCTCCAGGGGATCTTCCCCATCCAGGCAGTGAACCTGTGTCTCCTTCATTGTAGGCAGATTCTTTACCATCTGAGCCACCAGGGAAGCCCAGAGATAGGGATGCCCTGGAAATTTCTGGGTCTCCCAGACTTGGACAGTTCCCTTGGTTGAATAGTATTCTCCTCAAAAATTCATGTTCACTTGAAACCTCAGAATGGGGCCTTATTTCAAACTGGGTCTCTGCAGAGGTGATGGAGTGAAGGGTCTGAGATGAGGTCCTCCTGGATGGGGGTGGCCTTAAACCCAGTGACAGGGTCCTTATAAGACCCAGAAGAGGAGAGACACGGACACAGAGTAGAAGCCATGTGGACACAGAGGTGGAGATGGGAGGGAGGCGGCCACCAGCCCAGGGATGGGTGCCTGGAGCCCCCAGAAGCTGGAAGAGGTGGGGAGGACCCTCCCCTGGAGCCTCTGGACGGAGCTCAGCCCTGGGACCCCTTGACCTCAGGTGTCAGATTTCAATCACCCTGCAGACTGAAAGTTCAAGGCCAATGTAGGTTAGCATCCACCCACTGGTCAGTTCAGGACAAAGAGGGGTCTGGCCTGGCCTAACTAAGGATGCATTTCCCCAAATGAGATGGTTAGATAACATCACTGACTAGATGAACATGAGTTTGAGTAAACTTTGGGAGTTGGTGATGGGAGGCCTGGCGTGCTGCATTCCATGGGGTCGCAAACAGCTGAACACGAATGAGCAAGTGAACAGCAAAAATGAACAGAGGTATTTGTATGAGTCCAAAGAATGTAATAGCTCAAATATAGGGTTGTTGCACATTGAGCTTTTTTAAGAAACCCCCAAGGTGTGTTCAACAGTGGCTGTTCCATTGAACTTTGGATGAGGGATTCCATTTTCTTCCCAAATCCAGAAAGAATGGTGATGGAAAATGGCACATCCTTTTTAAAGTTTTACCCCCTGAAAAGACCTGGAGGTCAGCTTGCGGTATACTGGGTGGTCCTGTGAGTCAGCGTGTCCTGGGCACAAATGCCCACTCAGGTGATGGAATCTGTTTTCATGCATTTGCTTTTTTGGGGGAAAAAAATGTGTCTTTCTGAGATGCAAATGTTCGAACAGTCCTGTCGTGACTGTGAGAAGGAAACACTGTTTTAAAAAAAAAATCAACTGGATTTTTTTTTTATGGCAGTTTTAGCTTCACAGCAAAATTAAGGGGAAGGTGCAGAGATTAAGAGGGATCGCTTCAGAAACCAACACAACATTGTACAGCAATTATCCTCCAATTAAATAAAGAAAGAAATAAATTTTCAAAGAGGGAAACTTTTCACCAGTCATCCTTCCCATCTTCAGCTCTACAGTCCAGGCCACCACAGGGTTTCTCATGACATTTTATATGCGGTCGTTAGCGTCTAAAATTAACCAGGCTCAATTAGGGCCCCCCATGGGGCGGCCCAGGAATGCATCATTATTTATCATCAGGGGATTCATCGTGAAACAGGGTCAGCTGCGGTATTTTTAGCTCAGAACACCGAGACAGAACATAATGTGACCGTATATGTCATAAGGATAATATATAACTCCCAGATTCAGGTTGTTTAGAAAAAAAATGAGGTCTTTTTGAATCAGGAAAGGAGGGGGGAGGCATTAATTGGTTTCAGGAGAAATAGGCATGTTTTCTTTTAAACTGATAAACATTTGTTGAAATCTTACCCTGAGCAGATGAGAGCTGGGAGAATTCCTTAAGGAAAGACATGGCCAAGGGTGGGGTCAGGGGTGGGATAGAGTGGCGGATCAGAGACAGAGTTTGGGAGTGATGGACAGGTGGCCACAGCCCAGCAGTGGATGTGATCTGTGTGTCTGTGTGTGTATGTGTGGGTGGGTGTTGCAAAGTCAAGGTTCAGCAAACCACAGCCCTGGGCCAATCCGGCCACCTGCTTAATATTTTCAATAAAGTTTTATTAGCACACAACCGTGTCCATTTATTTATATGTAGCCTGTTAGTGCTTCCCTGCTTCATCCCATGGATGAGTAGCTGTAATAGACTCTGCCCATTCATGTCTGACTCTTTGTGACCCCATGGACTGCAGCCCTCTAGTCTCCTCTGTCCATGGGATTCTCCAGGCAACAATACTGGAGTGGGTTGCCATTTGCTTTCCAGTGGATCTTCCAGACTCAGGGATCAAACCCACATCTCTTGAGTCTCCTGCACCGGCAGGTGGATTCTTTACTACTACTGCTACCTGGAAAGTCCGTAACAGACTCTGCATGGTTGAAAATATTGCCCATCTAGCTTTTTACCTATCAGTCCTAAGGAAATCCCGAGAAGGCAATGGCACCCCACTCCAGTACTCTTGCCTGGAAAATCCCATGGACAGAGGAGCCTGGTGGGCTGCAGTCCATGGGGTCCTGAAGAGTCGGACACGACTGAGTGACTTCATTTTCAATTTTCACTTTCCTACATTGGAGAAGGAAATGTCAACCCATTCCAGTGTTCTTGCCTGAAGAATCCCAGGGACGGAGGAGCCTGGTGGGCTTCCGTCTATGGTGTTGCACAGAGTCGGACACGACTGAAGCGACTTAGCAGCAGCAGCAGGAGCCTAAGGAAGTCAGTCCTAAATACTCACTGGAAGGACTGATGGTGAAGCTGAAGCTCCAATACTTTGGCCACCTGATGGGAAGAACAACTCACTGGAAAAGACCCTGATGCTGGGAAAGATTGAAAGCGGGAGGAGAAGGGGAGGGCAAATGATGAGATGGTGGGATGGCATCACGAACTCAGTGGACATGAGTTTTAGCAAGCTCCGGGAGATGGTGAAGGACAGGGAAGCCTAGTGTGCAGCAGTTCCTGGGGTCACAAAGAGTTGGACATGACAGAGACTGAACAGCAAGAAGCCTTTTAGCCAGAAAGCTCGCCCACCCCTGGGCTAAACAGTGTTTCATGAACACTTCACATGAACACTTCAGATCAGGGTTATTTATTGTTTAAAAAGCGACCATTTCCAGGCAGGGCAGTGAAAAGGTTTTGAAATGAAGGAGACCTATTGTCTGCCTGTTCCTTGGAAACTTGAGCTACAATGCAGTCTCTTTTGCAGGACAAAGGCTTCCAGAAGGGAGGGCGTGTCTTCCTGGGGGCCCTTTTGTGATGGTGTCGAACTCGGAGCTCTGGGCTGGGGCTCTGGCCCTCCTGGAGGTTGACAGAAGAGCTGAACTCGTTCGTGACTACAGTGGACAAGTCACAGCCTCAAGGGGACCCCACCTCCCCATGGTCCCATCTTCCAAAAACGCTCTTCCCTTTAGCTTCCCCGGTGGCTCAGTCCATAAAGAATGCTCCTGCAATGATCCTGGACGATCCCCTGGAGAAGGGAATGGCAACCCACTCCAGTATTCTTGCTTTGGAAATCTCAGGGTCAGAAGAGCCTGGCAGGCTACAGTCCATGGGGTCGCATGAGTTGTCAACTGAGTGACAAAACCACCCCCCCCTTCTGATGTTTTGCCCATTTTAAGACCCGGTTCTTTGTCTTTTTGTTGCAGAATTGTGGAATCTGTTTGCAAAGTCTGAATACTAAACCCTATATCAGCTATAAACCCTTATCTATGTGACTGGTAAATATTTTCTCCCATTACGTGGATTTGTTTTCATTTTCAGTTTTTTTTTTTTGGTTGTTGTTCTGATTTTCATTCTCTTTATAGTGTCCTTTGACGCAGAAATGTTTTAAAATTTTAATGAAGTCCAGTTTATCTATATTTTCTTTTGTGGCTTGTGCGTTTGGTGTCATCTTTAAATGGTCTCCTTTGAAAATTCAGCTGTGACATCTCCAGAGACTGGGAACAGACTTTTCAGGGACCCGGGAGACATGAAGGGGCAGGGACACACATCTTTGGGGAAAGGGCAGGACAGGATAGAGCAGGGGTGTCTGGTCACCCCTGACAGGTCAATGTGAGGGTAGGAGCCACTGTCCCGGGGTGACCCTTGAGCATTTAAAGGTTGCCATGGCTACCAGTGAGCAGGGGTGGCACAGGCAATGGTTAATCAATCAGTCTTTGAAGAACCATTCTTATCAATGAGTCTAATCCCAGCTGAGGCTGTGAGAAATAAGAAAACAACAAGCAAAATGAACCCACAGTTGAATGTCTTTGCCATCTTGCCAGACAATTTTGACACAGCGTCAGATTTAGCTCCACGGAGAGGGACATGAAAACAGTGGTCCTGGGACTTCCAGGCTGTTCAGTGGTTAAGACCCTGTGCTTCCAAGGCAGAGAATGAGGCTTCGATCCCTGATCCGGGAACTAACATTCCACATTCCGTGTGTTAGTTGCTCAGTTGTGCCCATCTCTTTGTGACCCCGTGGAGTGTAGCCCACCAGGCTCCTCTGTCCATGGGATTCTGCAGGCAAGAATACTGGTGTGGGTTGCCATGCCCTCCTCCAGGGGATCTTCCCGACCCAAGGATCGAACCTGGGTCTCCTTCATTACAGGTAGGTTCTTTACCATCTGAGCCACCAGGGAAGTCCATGCCATGAGTGAGGCTAAAAATACATAAATGAAATAAAATCACATTTACACACTTTCTAGGGGCAGCAGCAGAGAGATCCTGGCAGTGGCCAGCGAGTCAAGCTGGGTTGCACTAACCTGTGTGTGTTTCAAGGAAGTAATAGAACTTAGTTAGTGCTTAGTCGCTCAGTCGTGTCTGACTCTTGGCGACCCCATGGACTGTAGCCCGCCAGGCTCCTCTGTCCATGGGAGTCTCCAGGCAAGAATATTGGAGTGGGTTGCCATTCCCTTCTCCAGGGGATCTTCCTGATCCAGGGATCGAACCTGGGGCTCTTTCGTCTCCTGCCTTGGCAGGCGTGTTCTTTCCCACTAGTTCTACCCGGGAAGTTGCCATAAATCTATTTAAGTTAATCGTAGACTCAGCAGGAATTGCACGCGACCATGGAAGGAAAAGGCCCAAAGCAGGAAAGAAGCCGCTGGGCTGGGCCCACTGGTTTTCATCTTTGTGGGGGAGAATCCCACAGACAGTCCAACGTGGACATTCCCGCCACAAGGGCCTTTTTCACCATCTGCCTTTCAGGACCTGAACTGGGACACCGCTCTGTTTGCGAATGCAAGTCAGAAAAGTCGTGGGTTATTAATAAACAGCACATGGTCCTGCTCAGCTCCCCTCCCCCGACGGTTGACACGCGGAAGTCTCCGGAGGCTCCGGGCCTGACTTGTGCTCACCTATTCGTTATTATTATTCAGACGCCATCGAGGTCTTCCAGGCATTTCCCGGGACTCAGAGACGCCGACTTCCTTATTTCGAGTTTACCCTTTCAGCCCATGAATCTTTAATGACGACCCCTCTCATGGCAGAAAACCCCCACCTATGAATAAGTCATGTGTACAAACATAACTTCCAAAGTCGTGCGCGTCAACTTTTTTCTGTCTCTTTTTCTAGAGTCCTCCCCCACCTCTCAAGCATGAAATGTGCCATTCTTTTCATGAACATAAAAAGAAAAATCTCACCACCGTTTCAGAGACCGTGAGCCAAGGGACATATGTGGGTACGTGTGAGTGTTAGTCGCTTCAGCCGTGTCCCACTCTTTGTGACCCCGTGGACTGCAGCCCGCCAGGCTCCTCCGTCCATGGGATTCTGCAGGCAAGAACACGTGAGGGGGTTGCCATGCCCTCCTCCAGGGGACCTTCCGACCCAGGAATCGAACCCGCATCTCTTGAGTCTCCTACGTTGGCAGGCGGGTTCTCACCAGTAGGGACCCTGGGAAGCCCGAAGTGAAACTGATAGTCACTTGCCGTGTCAGGCGGGTGAGAACTCTTGACAAGCTGTACTCGGCCACGGGGCTTATGGTGGACACAGCGTTTTGTTTTGTTGTTGTTCAGTATTATGAATCCCAGAAAACACCTTTTCCATCCTATTCCTTTTAAAATCAAATTACGATGTGACATTTTCCATCAAATACCTTTTGTGCAGCTAATAAAACACGAGACCGTCCCAGGCTTGACAATTAAGCCACGACATTCGACACACCTTCTCTGATAAAGTTTATGGCTTCACTTTCATGTCCAGTGTTTCCTATATATATTTATTTTTTTAAAGCCCCCTTATTGATTAATAGCCTTCTACGTTTTAAAAGTTTCTCTTTCTTGTGTGCAGAGGCAGAAAAAAAACCATTTGCCTTTTAATGGGGTGTCGGGTTTGCTTCCCAAACCTTCTAAAAGGTTATCATTGTTACACATGGACAAGAGCTTTCTTCAGAATCAATGAAAAGCCTGTTTCCAGGGCAATTCATGGGCCGACGGTAACCTGGAAAAGTTAATTTCGCCGTTTTGCAAAGTGGCGGTGTGGGGGGGAACGTGCCCTGCGGTTAACGATTTTCACATGGAAGAAAGGGCTTGCTGGCTCCTCACACGCACTAAATAACCGCTGGGCTGTCCGGCGAGCCGGGCACCTTGGCACCACCGTGGGGGTCAGAGCTCACGGACGTGTCCACTCCAATTAGGGAAGTCGTAAACCTGTGGGCAATCAACTCCCCCCTCCACCACCACCTCGGCCAGGCACCCCATGCCGAGGGGAATCGGGTGAGAGCTGCTTATGTTTTGGTTCGAAGATGCTGAGCGAGTCTTGTTCCGTTGCTCACTGTGGAAGTCCTGCCTCAGGGCTTGGTGGGCACGGTCCATGACCCGCCAGCTGGTCTAAGCTAACAGTGAGGGTTCGATCCCTGGGTCAGGAACATCCCCTGGAGAGGGAAATGGCAACCCACTCCAGTATCCTTGCCTGGAGAACCCCGAGGACAGAGGAGCCTGGCGGGCTGCAGTCCACGGGGTCGCAAAGAGTCGGACAGGACTGTGCGACAAGCACACACACAGATGGACACAGTCTTAGCAAGTCAACATTAAGAAGTGTTTTCTTGTCTTCTTATATTCATGGGGTGATCTATATTACCTATTTCTTTCGTACCAACTCCGTGTGATCTTTGCTTGGCTAAACTTTCATCAAAAGACTAATGAACAGAAAGTTTAGAAAATAGATTAATCACCAAATAATTGTGTTCAGAGTGTGTCCAAGTATAGAAAACCAGGGCATTAGCAGATAAGAACATATTTCAATATTTATGAAGCAATTTTTCTACAATTAAAGAGGTCTGTAATAGGTTTTTTTATTGTCGTCATTCTTTTGAATCTTAATCCATAGATTGTTATCAAATCATTAAAAGGAAAATGTATAACCCTGATGTGAATATCTTCCCTTTGATGAGCTTGGCCATATACCAGTTCTTCTAGGTTTTTGGATCACATCTGAGGATAAATAAATGCCATTAGAACTTTCTGACTCATTATAAGTCTGAAAATAGCCAGAAAAGGAGAGAGGCAAAGGAAAGATAAAGCTATCCCAAAGATGAAATTGGATGAGTTGTTCTTGTTGTTCAGTTGCTAAGTTGCGTCCAACTCTGCGACCCCATGGAGTATAGCCCACCAGGCTCCTGTGTTCACGGGATTCTCCAGGCAAGAAGACCGGAGTGGGTAGCGATTCCCTTCTCCAGGGGAGCTTACCAAACCAGGGATTGAACCCAGGTCTCCCACATTGCAGGCAGATTCTTTACTGTGTGAGCCACCCAGATAGATATATAAATGAGGTAAATAAATTAGATGATAGATAAATGATGATACATAAGACAAACGATACACGAATGATTGATATATATGTGTAGATGATACATTACATATATGGATAGATAGACTGATTATGGTGAGATAGCTAGATAGCTGGGTGAAAGATAAATAATAGATCAAGGGCTTCTCAGGTGGCGCTCATGGTAAAGAGCCTGCCTGCAAACGCAGGAGAAGAAAGAGACATGGATTCGATCCCTGGGTCAGGAAGATCCCCTGGAGAAGGGCATGGCAACCCACTCCAGTATTCTTGCTTGGAGACTCCCATGGACAGAAGAGCCTGGTGGGCTGCAGTCCATGGGGTCGCCCAGAAGGAGACAGGTGATAGATACATGATAAGTAGACAGTAGATAAATAGAGTTTGTCATAAGGAATGGATTTACACAATAACAGATGCTGAGAAGTGACGTGATCTGGCATTCGCAAGCCACAGACCCAGGAGAGGTACTTGATGGTGTAAATTTCAGTTCAAGGGCAAAGGAAGACCCATGACCTTGCTCAGCTTCCCCTCTCTACCTTCCAGTTTGATTCACACCCTCAGCTGATTAGACGAGGACCACCCACCGTGTGTGTGTGGGGGGGGGGAGGGCAATCTGCTTTAGTGAGTCCAGCCATTCACACGCTCGTCTCTTCCAGAAACACCCTCCCAGACACACCCAGAAATAACATAGATACCTGCCCCCTGCACTGCCCAGCCCTGTTACATTGACACATTCAATGAACCTCACTCACCCCAACATTGATCAGGCCCGTTTGCTTCCTGCTCCGTCTTCTCTTGGGAGGGTGGGGGTCCCTCCAACTCAACCCACGTTCTCTTGGGGAAGTTTCACCGGAGCTCTGGCTTATAATGACGCTCACGGCCGTTATGCTCACAGCATACAGTTCCAACGGGGATGCTTGGAGACCAGAGAAGGGGAAAAGCTGAGTAGGAACCGTCTGCAGCTGTGCTCAGTCGCTCAGGCGTGTCGGACTCTCTGCGACCCTGTGGACTGCAGCCCGCCAGGCTCCTCTGTCCACTGGGGATTCTCCAGGCAAGAATACTGGAGTGGGTGGCCATTCCCTTCTCCAGGGGATCTTCCTGACCCAGGGATCGAACCTGGGTCTCCTGCATTGCAGGTGGATTCTTTCCTGACTGAGCCACCAGGGAAGCCCAGCAACTGGAATAAAGGAGCAAAAGACACACAGATCTGCCTCAGAACCTCTCCTTTCTTCCTCTCATGCGCCATCTCTCTCAGTCAGCATTGAAACCTAAAGGATGGGGTGCCACAGGCAAACCATTGTCTAAAATACACGTGTGATTGTTTGGTGCGACGCTCCAGTCTCGTTGGATAACGGCCCTGGTTCTGGAGGATGTGCGTGTGGATCTGAGTAGACAGTTGTCTCAGGAGGGTAGGTAATGAGGTGTGTGTGTGTCAGGAGCCAAGTGGTCCTCATAGTGATGGAGCCTCCAGCCCCCTGCTGAGTGTCAGCATCTCATCTCGACAGACACCAGTGATGAGTGAGGATGAAGCTCCCGCCCTTCCCCCAACTCGGCCGGGCATGGGAGTGACGTAGCCTCCGAGAATTGCTCTAAGTGGCTCCTAAGTCGTGTCTCAGCAGAGAAACCTGTGGTGGTGTCGCCAATGGTGGTTTCGTCGCTCAGTCGTGTCCCACTCTTTGCAACCCCCTGGACCACAGTCCACCAGGCTCCTCTGTCCATGGGATTCTCCAGGTGAGAAATCTGGAGTGGGTTGCCATTTCCTCCTGCAGGGGCTCTTCCGGATCCAGGGATCAAACTCGGGTCTCCTGCATTGCAGGCAGATTCTTTACCCACCAAAGTGAAGGGAAGTGAAGTTGCTCAGTCGTGCCCGACTCTTTGCGACCCCATGGATAGTAGCCTGCACCAAGCTCCTCCGTCCATGGGATTTTCAAGGCAAGAAGTACTGGAGTGGGTTGCCATTTCCTTCTCCATTACCCACCGAACCACCAGGTAATTCGTTAAGTGTGTGGAATTCTTGGAAGTGCGGCCACCGTGCAGCATCATTCTTTGTCTTGGTTCGGGCTGCCTTGATAAAAGTCTGTAGATTTGGTGGGGGATGAGAAACGACAGCCTTTTTTTCCCCCCACAGTCCCAGAGTTTGGATGTCTGAGATCCTGGCGAGGGCAGATTTTGTGTCTAGTGAGGACTGTCCTCCTGGTTCACAGACAGCACCTTCTCTCTGTGTCCTCACCCCCAGGCAGGGGCGAGGGAGCTTTCTGGGGTCTCTTTTATAAGGACACTAATTTGCAGATGACACCACCCTCAGGCAGAAAGCAAAGAGGAACTAAAGAGCCTCCCGATGAAGCTGAATGAAGAGAGGGAAAAAGCTGGTGTGTTCCCCACTCTAACCCACTACCTAATTCAATCTCCCTGCAGATCAAACTGGCGGACGCCCGCCCTGACACATCTCTCCGTCACTTCCCATGAAGCCGGGCACCGTGGTGTGTGGCCATCTGTTGGACGACCGTGGGTACCCTTTCTTCCTGCTGCCTCTCCGCCCTCAACATTCGAACATTTTCAAACTCAACATTCGACAAACGAAGATCATGGCATCTGGTCCCATCACGTCATGGCAAATAGATGGGGAAACAATGGAAACAGTGACAGACTATTTTCTTGGGCTCCACAGTCACTGCGGATAGTGACTGCAGCCATGAAATTAAAAGATGCTTGTTCCTTGGAAGAAAAGCTTGAGAGGTGAGGGTGGGCGTGTGCAGACTGAGGACCACATGTCTGGATGTGGCTGCAGACATCCGCGTTGGGGGACCATCTGCCTCCATCTGTTGCTGTTCATTCGTTCAGTCATGGCCCCAGAGCCATCCCATCACCACATTGGGACGTTTGGTTGTTGCTGTTCATTATTGTGTCCAAATCTTTGCAACCCCATGGATGTAGCATGCCAGGCCTCCCTGTCCATCACCAACTCCCAGAGCTTGCTCAAACTCACGTCCATTGAGTTGGTGATGCCATCCAACCATCTCATCCTCTGTCGTCCCCTTCTCCTCCTGCCCTCAATCTTTCCCAGCATCTGGGTCTTTTCCAATGAGTCAGCTCTTTGCATCAGGTGGCCAGAGGATTGGAGCTTCAGCTTCAGCATCAATCCTTCCAATGAATATTCATGGTTGACTTCCTTTAGGATGGACTGTTCTGATTGGAAGTGGCGTGGAAGTTGCTTTAATAAATGACTCAGAAAGCGTCTTATAAATGTTAATAAGGAGAAGGGGCTTGGTGAATGCCATAACTGCGAGGCTTGGAGGAAAAAAAATAAACAACAAGAAAGCAACAAACAGCCATGCACGACATCTGTTTCTGGCGCAAAGAGGAAAGACAGACAGAGAGGGAAGGAGGCCAGAAGGATTATCCAAAGCAGAGCAGCAGGGAGACAGTGGGACGGCGTGGGGAGGGCAGAGAGGCAGCAGGAAGAAAGGGCAGCCGTGGTCGTCCAGCAGATCGCCACCCACCGCCGGGCCCGGCTTCATGGAAAGTGACGGAGAGATGTGTGAGGGCGGGCGTCGCCGGTTTGATCTGCGGGGAGATTGAATCAGGCAGCGGACTAGAGTGGGGAACACGCTCACGCTTGCTGTTCTGAGAACTCATGGCAGGTAGGTGCTCATTAGACGGGCCGGGCGCTCGCCAGCCCGCTGGAAATTGTATTTACGGGAAAGGAGGACACAGCACTTGACCTTGCGTGGCAGGTGGTAGGGGGTGATTCCTGGAGTCGATCGCCAGGTGATGAGGGAGCAACGGCTGTGCTCCTTAGGAGACTGCCGTGTCCTGCGTCCCCTCCGCCTGCGACCTCGTGTGTGCAATAGTGCAGACGGACACACGCCTGCCAAAACCGTGTTGCATGCATGCACACACGTGGGAGAAAGGACACTCACATTTCCTTTTTTTAACTTACTGCTTTAAATTTTTTATTCATTAATATTATTACGGCCATGCTGTGTGGCACGCTGGATTTTAGTTCCCTGACCACGATTGAACTTATCTTTGCCCCAGTTTTGGCGGTAACCAACTGGGACAGGTCAGTAAAAATATTTTGTCGTTGTTTAGTCACTCAGTCGTGTGCCACTCTTTTCTGACCGAATGGGCTGTAGCCGGCCAGCCTTCCTCTGTCCATGGGATTCTCCGGGCAAGACTACTGGAGCGGGTGGCCATGCCCTCCTCCAGGGGAGCTTCCTGACCCAGGGATCGAACCTGCATGTCCTGTGGCATGCTACAATGACAGGGAGGAGGCTGGCAGCACCTGAGACCCAGGATGGTGCGCTGAGCCTGCCCCGCGAGAACCATCCCGTAAGGCAGAAACAGCAAGAAACCTCAAATGTCGTGTCGCCTCCAGCATCTTGGGTGCCCTTCCCCAGGGCTTCTTACAAAGACACACAATCATGGTCGTTGGGTACGGACCACCAGATGCAGGCCTTGACGCATCTCTCAGCCTCTTTCCATGCAGCTGGGCGCCGCGGTGGGTATCAATTTGCCGATCGGCCAGACCTTGGCGGCACCTGCTTCCAGATGAGCAGCCTTAGTGACTTCAAGGTGCACCCGCCGAGATCTCCTGTGTGGCCGGCATGCCTCCTCCTGAGGTGCGATTCTGTCGCCTGTCTCCATCTCCGGAGTCGTGAGCCACGCCTCACTGGAGGGCGGATGTGGCCCTCGGGGAAGACGCCTGCCTGGACCCTCTGTGGGCGGCTGTTGGCCGTGACCATGGGCTCCCCTGGCCGGGAGTCCATTTTTTTTCTCTCCTTGCTGCTCCTACCCGTAGTTCATAAATCAGAATGTAGATGAGAGACTCGTGGTTAATTTTCTGCGCCGAGCGCCGAGTGTCTGAGCCCATAAAGCTCAGGCAGTCCTGCGCTGTGAATTTCCT
This sequence comes from Bos taurus, assembly GCF_002263795.3. Taxonomy (NCBI): domain Eukaryota; kingdom Metazoa; phylum Chordata; class Mammalia; order Artiodactyla; family Bovidae; genus Bos; species Bos taurus. The sequence continues at coordinate 121,511,827 of NC_037329.1, forward strand.
GATCCTGACAAGGCAAGCAGCTTAGAAATCATCATTATAAGTTACAAGTGTCTTAGGGGTTGTTCTTCTGACATAAAACTAATTTCATGTTTTTATTCATAATGTGGGAGAGATGAGAGGCAGGGGGCCAGCTTTCCAGGGCGCTCCTGGAGACATCACAGGCTGTGTCTCCTGCCATAATGACAGGAGACGGCGGGCTCCGTCCTTCTTCGCAAGCCCCTGAACTGCCCTGGGAGCTGCTGATGACCTCGGGGACGGTGTCTCTGCTTCTCCCAACGGCCTGCCCTGCAGCGAGCTGGTGCCTCGCCAGCGAATGGCCCTGTGTCTCCAGAGCCACCCCATCGCCACGTTGGCACACTCGATTGTTGTGGCTCATGAGCTCAGTCATTTCCAACTGTTTGCAGCCCCACGGACTGCAGCACGCCAAGCTTCCCTGCCCTTCACTATCTTCTGGAGTTTGCTCAAACTCACATCCGTTGAGTCAATGATACCATCCAACCATCTCATCCTCTGTCGTCCCCTTCTCCTGCCCTCAATCTTTCCTACCATCAGGGTCTTTACTCATGAGTCGGCTGTGGGCATCAGGTGGCCAAAGTATTGGAGCTTCGGCTTCAGCATTGGTCGTTCCAGTGACTGTTCAGGGTGGATGTCCTTTAGGAATGACTGGCTGGATCTACTTGCTGTCCAAGGGACTCTCAAGAATCTTCTCCAGCACCACAGTTTGAAAGCATCAGCTCTTTGGTGCTCAACCTTCTTTTTGGTCCACCTGGACCCAAGACAAAGAACCACAGAGTTGGAGCTTAAAACAGTAAGAATAGATCTTCGGGGTCTCTGGAGACCAGATGTCTGAGACAGAGGTGTGGGCCAGCTGGGTTTTTCTGGAGGCTCCAGTGCAGAATCCATCCCTGGTCTCTCTCCCAGCTTCCAGGGGGCTGCCAGAAATCCTGGGAGTCCCTTTGTTTTGTAGAAGTGTCACCCAGCTGCCTCAACTGTCCCCCGAGTGTCTCCCCCCACCTGTGTTTCTATGCTCCTCTTTTTTCTCATGCGGACACTGTTCTACATCTCCTTCTGGTCCTCCCATGCAGGATTCCATGTGTGTTAGGGCTTCCCAGGCGGTGTTCGTGGTAAAGAACCTGCCTGTCAACACAGGAGGCGCAAGAGCCATGGGTTCCGTCCCTGGGTCAGGAAGATCCCCTGGAGGAGGGCATGGCAACCCGCTCCAGTGTTCTTGCCTGGGAAACCCCATGGACAGAGGGGCCTTGTGGACAATCCGTGGGGTCACAACGAGTCGGACAGAACTGAGTAACTGAGGACTTCCTCAAAAACTCATCTTGGATCCTGCAAAAAGACAAATCAAAATAATAAAACCGCCATCGCCACCCAAAACCCTCTTGCAGGCTCTTTTTTAATAACAGACTTTAGTCCACTGACACAGCTCACACCCGACAAAATTCAGAATATATGCACGTCTGCATTTCCTTTTAAGACTCCTCATTCCAGAGGAACAGCCGTCCTGCCTCTTTGACCCGCCTAGCAGGACTCCAATCAGAAAAGATAAGAGCATGTTTAATTGATTAGCCCGCATCGGCAGAGCGCTTTGAAGGTGAGCAGTGCAATATTATTCTAATGATGGGGTAGGCGCTGTGATCTTTGGAGAATTTCGCCTCTCGTCTGAGCTGCCGTTCTAATTTGAGGCACGCTGCCCCAAGAGTGGACTGGTTCTTGATCCCGGCCAGGGGTCGCCTGCTAGGCTGCTCGGCGGGAAGCGCCTTGGATGTCTAGCAGCAGCTCCGGGTGTGGGGGCCAGCATGGCTGCTGAGAGAGTGCAGATGCTGTGAGCTCTGCCGGCGAGTGGACGGGTTCAAGATGGCGCACGGGGGGAGCTCTTGGGCGGGTTCAAGATGTTGCATGGGGAGCTCTGTCGTGGGTGTTGGCTGGTCGTCACCCTTTTCTCTGAGATGCGTTGACCAAGTTTTCCTAAAGGTGGATATTCTACCTTTTTAGGGCATCTCCACTGGGGAAATTTTCCATTGCTAGGGGTAGCTTGCTCTTTCCCTGCAGTTTCTTTGAACTTTGCCTGTTACCGTTGGAGATACACACACACATATATGTATATACACACACATACTCACCTATACATATATATGTATGCCTGTTCCCATTCAGTTCAGTTCAGTCGCTCAGTCATGTCCGACTCTTTGCAACCCCATGAATCGCAGCACACCAGGCCTCCCTGTCCATCACCAACTCCCAGAGTTCACTCAAACTCACATCCATCGAGTCAGTGACGCCATCCAGCCATCTCATCCTCTGTCATCCCCTTCTCTTCCTGCCCCCAATCCCTGCCAGCATCAGAATCTTTTCCAATAAGTCAACTCTTCGCATGAGGTGGCCAAAGTACTGGAGTTTCAGCTTTAGCATCATTCCTTCCAAAGAAATCCCAGGGCTGACCTCCTTTAGAATGGACTGGTTGGATCCTTTGCAGTCCAAGGAACTCTCAAGAGTCTTCTCCAACACCACAGTTCAAAAGCATCAATTCTTCTGTGGTCAGCTTTCTTCACAGTCCAACTCTCACATCCATACATGACCACCGGAAAAACCATAGCCTTGACTAGGCAGACTTTGTTGGTAAAGTAATGTCTCTGCTTTTGAATATGCTATCTAGGTTGCTCATAACTTTCCTTCCAAGGAGTAAGCGTTCTTTAATTTTATGGCTGCAGTCACCATCTGCAGTGATTTTGGAGCCCCCAAAATAAAGTCTGACACTGTTTCCACTGTTTCCCCATGTATTTCCCATGAAGTGATGGGACCAGATGCCATGATCTTAGTTTTCTGAATGTTGAGCTTTAAGCCAACTTTTTCACTCTCCCCTTTCACTTTCATCAAGAAGCTTTTTAGTTCTTCTTCACTTTCTGCCATAAGGGTGGTGTCATCTGCATATCTGAGGTTACTGATATTTCTCCTGGCAATCTTGATTCCAGCTTGTGCTTCTTCCAGCCCAGCTCAGATGACCATTATATCTACTACTGCGGGCAGGAATCCCTCAGAAGAAATGGAGTGGCCATCATGGTCAACAAAAGAGTCCGAAATGCAGTATTTGGATGCAATCTCAAAAACAACAGAATGATCTCTGTTCGTTTCCAAGGCAAACCATTCAATATCACAGTAATCCAAGCCTATGCCCCAACCAGTAATGTTGAAGAAGCTGAAGTTGAATGGTTCTATGAAGACCTACAAGACCTTTTAGAACTAACACCCAAAAAAGATGTCCTTTTCATTATAGGGGATTGGAATGCAAATGTAGCAAGTCAAGAAACACCTGGAGTAACAGGCAAATTTGGCCTTGAAATACGGAATGAAGCAGGGCAAAGACTAACAGAGTTTTGCCAAGAGAACGCACTGGTCATAGCAAACACCCTCTTCCAACAACACAAGAGAAGACTCTACACATGGACATCACCAGATGGTCAACACCGAAACCAGATTGATTATATTCTTTGCAGCCAAAGATGGAGAAGCTCTATACAGTCAGCAAAAACAAGACCAGGAGCTGACTGAACTCCTTATTGCCAAATTCAGACTTAAATTAAAGAAAGTAGGGAAAACCACTAGACCATTCAGGTATGACCTAAATCACATCCCTTATAATTATACAGTGCAAGTGAGAAATAGATTTAAGGGCCTAGATCTGATAGATAGAGTGCCTGATGAACTATGGACTGAGGTTCGTGACATTGTTCCCATTAGAGAAATCTGTATATACACATGGGCTTCCTTGGTGGCTCAGCTAGTAAAGAATCCACCTGGAATATGGGGAGACCTGGGTTTGATCCCTGGGTTGGGAAGATCCCCTGGAGAAGGGAAAGGCTACCCACTCCAGTATTCTGGCCTGGAGAATTCCATGGACTGTGGAGTCCATGGGGTTGCAGAGTTGGACACGATTGAGCAACTTTTGTTCATTCATTCATTCATATATACACACATGTATGTATATATGACTCATCATCATATATATACACACACACACATATACATATATATGTATGTGGGTGTGAGAATTGGACCAAAAAGAAAGCTGAGTGCTGAAGAATTGATGCTTTTGAACTGTGGTGTTGGAGAAGACTCTTGAGAGTCCTTTGGAGAGCAAGGAGATCCAACCAGTCCACCCTAAAGGAAATCAGTCCTGAATATTTGTTGGAAGGACTGAGGCTGAAGCTGCAATACTTTGGCCACCTGATGTGAAGAGCTGACTCATTGGGAAAGACCCTGATGCTGGGAAAGATTGAAGGCAGGAGGAGAAGGGGATGACAGAGGATGAGATGGTTGGATGGCATCACTGACTTAATGGACATGAGTTTGAGCAAGCTCCGGGAGTTGGTGATGGACAGGGAGGTCTGGCGTGTTGCAATCAATGGGGTCGCAAAGAGTCAGCCACGACTAAGTGACTGAACTGATACATATATATGCCTGTTATCACTGGAGACACACACACACACACACACGTTTATATAAAAGCGAGGGCTTCCGAGGTGATGCTAGTGGTAAAGAACCCGCCTGCCAATGCAGGAGACGTGAAGATGTGAGTTCGATCCTTGGGTCAGGAAGAGCCCCTGGAGGAGGAAAGGGCAACCCACTCCAATATTCTTGCCTGGGAAACCCCATGGACAGAGGAGCCTGGCGGGCTTCAGCCCATGGGGTTGCAAAGAGTCAGATACGACTGAAGTGACTGAGCACACACGTGTGTAACCGATTCTCTTTGCTGTACACCTGAAGCCAACCCAAGATTGTAAATCAACTCTACTCAGTAAACATTTTGAAAAAATACACACTCACTACTACACGTAGAGAACTATACTCAATGTTGTGTAATAACTGGGAAAAGAATTTGGAAAAGAATAGGTACATGTACATGTATCGCAGAATCACCTTGCTGTACATCTGGAATTAACACAAAATAAAAATTAAAAAAAAATATTGGTACATATAGCACAAGAGAACTCCAGTCAATATTATGGAATAACTTAAATGGGAAAAGAATCTGAAAAGTATGTGTATACCTGATTCATATGCTGTACACGTGGAATGAACACAACATTGTAACTCAACTAGATGCTGAAAAAAGTTTTCAAAATATCTGTACTCACTACTCCATGAAAGTGAAAGTTAGTCGCTCAGTCGTGTCTGACTCTGTCACCCCACGGACTGCAGCCCACCAGGCTCCTCTGTCCATGGGATTCTCCAGGCAAGAAGACTGGAGTGGGTTGCCATGCCCTCCTGCAGGGGGTCTTCCCGATCTGGGGATCCAACCTGAGTCGCGGGTTCTTTACCACTGGCGCCAGCTGGGAAGCCCAAGAATACTGGAGTGGGTAACCTATCCTTTCTCCAGGGGATCTTCCCAACCCAGGAATCAAACCACGGTCTCCTGCGTTGCAGCCAGATTCTTTAACCGGAGCTACCAGGGAAGCCCTATTGAAAATGAGCTTCCCAGGTGGCTCAGTGGGTAAAGAATCTGCTTGCAATGCAGAAGGTGCAGGAGACGTGATTTCTGTTTCCCAGCAACCCAGGGGATTCTCCACATACATGGAACCAGGGGCCACCCCCAGGAACCAGGGGTTGCCTCACCCTCCTGCCTCCCTAAGTCTCAGGGGGAGTCACACTGTTCTCCTGAGTGAGCTTTCTGGGGTCTCTGTGCTGAAATGTTTTCATTCAGACCTGACAAGGGTAGGGAGCGGTTAGCGTGTGCACCATCAGACGTGGTGCTCGGGCAACGCCAGATCAAATCCTGCACACAACAGGCTCACAGCATCGTGCTGTTCAACCCAGAGATGCTGCGGATTCAAAGCGGCAAAACCCAAATGAACGGAATCCTTGTGGGGTGAAGAATTGTATAGATACGCACCCAAGAATAACTCCGAGCTGCAAACACGCCATGTCTGCTCTGTGTGTGTCAGCTCTCTGCTTCCTGCTTTTAAAGTTGGAGTATAGTTGATTTACCACATCATGTTAGTCTCTCCGGGACAATAACGTGAATCAGCTGTGTGTGTGTGATAGTCACTCAGTCGTGTCCAACTCTTTGCCACCCAGTGGACTGTGGCCCACCAGGCTCCTCTGTCCTTGGGATTCTCCAGGCAAGAGCACTGCAGTGGGTTGCCATGCCCTCTTCCAGGGGATCGTCCCTACGCAGGGATTGAACCCTACATTGCAGGCAGATTCTTTACCATCTGAGCCACCAGCGAGTAAGTAGACATACATCCCCTCCCTCTCGAGCCTGCCTGCCACCCCCACCCACCCTCTGGGTCATCACGGAGCCCCGAGCTGAGCTCCCTGTCTATCCCCAGCTTCCCACTGGCTGGCTCTTTCACACGTGGTGGAGTGCGTATGTCAGAGCTACTCTCTCAGTCCACCCCACACTCTCCTTCCCCGGCTGTGTCCACCAGTCTGTTATCTATGTCCACCTCTTTGCCAAACCTCCGTGCTCTGTCCCTCGGCATCCAGCCGACAAAGCACGCCATGGGAGGGATGCATAAAAGGATGAGGGGGGAAAAAAGATAAGCAAGCTGGTTCACCGTCACGGATACATAAAACAATTAGCGATGAGCTACCGATATGTCTACACGACTGTATTTCTGATGAACGTATAAATAATTTAACGGGGTATCTCTTTCGTCTTGGGAGCGTCTGCCATTATTTACCGGCCTTGTGTTGACGGCCTCTCCCCGGTCCGTCAGAGGGACTGGCGGGTTTTAATGCTCTTAAGGGCTCCGCCAGCAGAGCCATTAACAAGCCGATTAGCATAATCCGTTGTGATACATCAACCTATGAAAGTCCATCCTTCCGTGGGGCTGGATGGAATGGGGCCAGGGGGAGGGGGCGATGGCTTTGAAGATTTTATGATTCAATAACTATCCATTTGATAAGCAATTAAAAAGATGTTTGGAGACACAGAGAGTGGAGACAATGGCAGGCGTGGGGATGTACCAGGACCCAGAAGAGTTGCTGGAGACTCGTCTACTCGCCTCCTCTAAGGCAGGGGCAAAGGGTGGGGTGTCCCCCGGGGTAGAGAACTGATGGGCCTGCCTCTCTCCCATCTGAGCACCCACGACCTCAGAGCAGCCCTTCTTGTCTGATGACTCCAGCTTGCTTCCTTTTATTAAAAAAAAAAAAAAAAAAAACTTTTTATTTTGGATTGGGGTATAGCCGGGAGATGGTGAGGGACGGGCAGGCCTGGGGTGCTGCTGTCCATGGGGTCGCAAAGAGTCAGACATTGCTGAACAACAACTACAGAGCCAATTAACAGTGTTGTGAGAGCTTCAGGTGGACAGCAAAGGGACTGAGCCATCCATATACATGTATCCATTCTCCCCCAAACTCCTCTCCCATCCAGGCTGCCACATGACATGGAGCAGAGTTCCCTGTGCTAGACAGCAGGTCCTTGCTGGTTTTCCATGTTAAACTCAGCAGTGTGTCCACGTCCATCCCAGACTCCCTGACTGTCCCTTCCCCCATCCTTCCCCCCAGTGACCATAAGGTTTTTGAGTATTGAGCAGAGTTCCCTGTAGTGGATAGCAGGTCCTTGTTCATTATCCATGTGAAATATTCACCTTCTTTTTCTGGGATGTCGTGGCAGTTATCTGGACCTGGATATGAGCATGGACTAATGGAGATCACAGGTTTTAAAGAAGGTGGCTGTGGTGATTTAGTTGCTAAGTCGTGTCCAAGTCTGGTGACCCCATGGACTGTGGCCCACCAGGCTCCTCTGCCCATGGGATTCTCCAGGCAAGAATACTGGAGTGCATTGCCATGCCCTCCTCCAGGGGATCTTCCCGACCCAGGAATCAAACCTGGGTCTCCTGCATTGCAGGCAGATTCTTTACCGAGTGAGGTATAAGGGAAATTCCAAGAAGGTGATTAAACATATGGAAAAAAAAAAAAAAAGAAGTGAGAGTGTTAGTCACTCGGTCGTGTCCAACTCTTTGTGACCCCACTGACTGTAGCCTGCCAGGCTCCTGTCCGTGGAATTTTCCAGGCAAGAATAACGGAGTGGTTTGTCATTTCCTTCTCCAGAGAATCTTCTTGACCCAGGGATCAAACCCCGTTCTCATGAATAGATAAAACATAAAAACGTCTGCTTTCATCATCTTCAATTTTGTGGCTTAAAATACACGAACCATGATACGCCACCACCACCACCATCTAATTCCAAAGTTTTGGGTTTTTTCCCCCTCATCTCAAACAGAACCCCTGTCCCCAGGAAGCAGTCACTCCCCCCCGCCTCCTCCAGCCCCTGGTAACCACGAAGCTACTTGCTGTCTCTGTGGACTTGCCTGTTCTGGAAGTTCCCTGTCAGTGGAATCACACACTGTGGTTCTTCTGTAATGGTTTCTCTCTCACTGAGCAGTGAGTGTTCAAGGTGCATTCATGTTGTAGCCTGTGTCAGAGCTTCACTCCTTTTCATGGCTGTGTAATATTCCACTGTGTGGATGGACTTCATGATGTTTATCAACCCATCTATCCACCCTTCCATCCATCTAACCTTCCATCCATCCACCCATCCACCCATCCGTCATCCATCCATCCACCCAACCATCCACCCATCCATCCATCCATTCACCTACTTATCCATCCGTCTATCCACCACCCACCCATCCACCCATTCACTGTGGACCTTTGGGTTGCTTCCATCTTTGGGAGGCCTAATACAATGTTGATGAACAGCAGAAATGCTTCTTCCCTTTTGCAACGATTCTGACTTTCCAAGGAGAAGGGATCCATGTAGCATGCACTTGGGCTGTTTCCACTTTTAGGACTTTGTGAATAATGCGTGTACAAGTATCTGCTCAAAGCCCAGCTTGCAACTCTTCGGACGTCTGGATAGGAGATGTATCGCCACGTCATGATGTCCGTCTTTAAGCTTGACCCTTCAGACCCCTGCCTGGGACACCTCTCCCTCTGTAGTCACTACAGGGAGTGTGGAGGCGGTAAGACACTCCTGAGGAGTATCCACGCAGGTACACCGAGGACACCCCTATGGATACTCATGTGGGCAGCAGGTGAGGAGAACAGCATCCACATTGGGACTGAAGAAACCGTGCCACCGTCCAGGGCTCCAGTGGACTCTGGCTTTGCCGTCTGTCTGTCCACATGCTTCTCGGGCTGAGCCTTTGCATATGCCAGTCTGCGGGGTGTGGTTGGTGGGCAGAGCAGGAAACAGGCTGAGCGCATCTGGGGGTCACGCCAAGACATAGCAGTAGGGGCTTTGTGGAGGACGCTGCGTTGTCCAGTCCCAAGAAGGCCCATCTAAGGGTGCACCCGATCTAAGGTTGGCATGGTGCGTGCAGCTCAGTGTGCCTGGTACAGAGCCTTGGTGTGTGTGTGCATTCGAGGCTACAGGGTTTGTACAAACACCAAGGTCCTGATGGCTTTCCATGGGCTTTGTTGTTGTTTGGTCGCTCAGGCGTGTCCGACTCTTTGCGACCCCATGGACTGCAGCACGCCAGGCCGCCCTGTCCTTCACCATCTCCTGGAATTTGCTCACAGGCATGTCCATCAGGTCGATGACGCCATCCAACCATCTCATCCTCTGTCGCCCCCTCCGCCTCCTGCCCTCAGTCTTTCCCAGCATCAGTCTTTTCCAATGAGTTGGCTTTTCCCATCAGGTGGCCAAAGGATTGGAGCTTCAATGTCAGTCCTTCCAGCTCATATTCAGGGTTGCCTGTCCCCTGAACCCGGATTTCAGGAGTGCCCAGCTGAGCTGCACGGGAGGGGCCAGGGTGGCCTTGGATGGCCTGGGATAGATCCCTGTCCTCCCACTGGTCACCCAGTAACCCCGGTGTGAGACCCAGTGGCTTCGTGACTCGGTTTCCCTTCCGTTTGTGGAAGGAGGGCCGCACCTGGAGTCTGGTTCTGTGAATCCAGCAAGTGGCACAGCCCTTGGATGTGTGTCTGTGGCTGTCCGGGTGCGGTCCCTCTGGCTCTCTAGGTGAGCTGGGGGCCTTTGTGGTCTTTCCCCAGGCAAGTCACTGGTGGCTCAGATGGTAAAGAATGTGCCTGCAATGCAGGAGACCCGGTTCGATCCCTGGGTCGGAAAGATCCCCTGGAGGAGCGCATGGCAACCCACTCCAGTATCCTTGCCTGGAGAATCCCATGGACAGAGGAGCCTGGCGAGCTGCAGTCCATGGGGTCAGAAAGAGTCAGATACAACTGAGCGACTAACACTTACTTACCTAGGCAAATCAGGAGCTCAGAAAGTGTAGATTCTGCTGGAGGAGGGAGAGACGAAGCCGGGTTCCCATCAGGAGAGGCGCAGGGTGGGGGGAGCCTGTGAGTCAAAGTCCCTGTCCCCTCCCCATGAGGATGCGAGATGCCGTGGGTCTAGTCCCCGCCCCCGTGGGCCGACTTCCAGGGCACAAACACTAAACTGGGAGGCTGTGCTGGGTGGCCCGCAGCTGGAGGTGACCTTCAGTGAGTGAGCGAAACTGTAGCCCGCCAGGCTCCTCTGTCCATGGGATTCTCCAGGCAAGAAGACTGGAGTGGGTGGCCATTCCCTTCTCCAGGGGATCTTCCCTACCCAGGGATGGAACCCAGGTCTCCTGCATTGCGGGGGGATTCTTGACTAGCTGAGCCACCAGGGAAGCAGTAGCAGTGACCTTAGTAGAGGGCATCTAGGTTCCCCAAGTGTTGGTCACGCAAGCTGGCTCTAGTGAGACGGGGAGGTCCCTGAAGAGGGTCCATTCTGCCCTGGGTGGGAGCTGGCGGGCAGGGAGTCCCCAGGCTGGACCCCCAGAGCATCTTTGTTGCTGGGGGGGGCGGGGGCAGTTGGCTGAGCTGCTGGGAACCCCCAGGCTGGACCCCCGGAGCGTCTTTGTTGCTGTGGCGCAGGGGGGCGGGAGGGGGCAGTTGGCTGAGCTGCTGAATTAACACAGAGGGTCATTAGTGAGCCCCTGGGGGCCTGAGGAAGTGGAGGAGACGTGTCCATTTCTCCAGGGCGAGAAACTCTGCTGGTTCCTCCATCCGTCTCCCCCATACTCCCAAACAGGGGGGTAGTCGGGGGGTCCCAGATGAGATCATTGGAGCTGACGGAGAGACCCCCGGAACGAGGGGACAGGCATTTAAATACCAGAAGCTCTGGCGTGACTGCAGACAGAGGTGCACTGCTGGCGTCGGGGCAACAGGTCGCAGGTCCCCCAAGCCCAGCGGCCCCCGCCAACCCTGTGCACGGGGCCTGCTGCTCCCAGCATCCGTGTCCCCGTTTTCACGTTCCTCTGAGTCTCTGACACCGTGGGCTGAGCTTTCGCTGTAGCGAGAATGTGTGTGTGTGTGTGTGCGTGTGTGTGTGTGTGTGTGTGTGTGTGTGTATGTGTGTCTCATTTACATTTCAATCTCGGCCTCATGAATGTAATACCAAGAGCTGCAAATTAATAACGGGACTGCGAGGAGGTTGCCCCACCGCCACGGAGGAGGGAGGAGACCCCGGAGGGGGAGTCCGGGCCCCCCCAACTCCCACCCACCGCTCCCGCCGGGTGCACCGTCTCTGCATTGTGTTTCCGAGGGCGCCTCATTTGCGCGGCGCGGTGAATGACATTACAGAGAGCCGCAGATCTGTAGTGACAGAAATTTATTTCTGTCCCCGGCTCCCGCGGTATATTCTCATACAATCGGGGGGCTATTTGTCTGGGGACAATTTAGTTTCCATGAAAAATTTAAATGGTTTCTGTGGCGAGAAAATTTAATTTGTTTCTCATTTGCTACAGCAGGTATGAAAGGAGAAAGGATCGGGTGTCTGACGGGCTGGAATTGTCACCGTCCCCGTGCTGGGCTTCCTCGCCCTCCCAAGGCCGAGGGCGGGGGAGATGGCGGGGTGGGTGGGAGGCGGCCTGGGTCTTCCAGACGACAAGCCTCCCCTGCGCCCTTCACCCTCCAGCCCCAACTCGGAGAACCGGTAACCTTAAACCAACTTACAGAAAACCTTTGGGGAAACTGCCAATCACCCGGAAAACAACGTTTGCATCGATCCGCTGTCCGCGTGATTTATGGCTTCATTTCACGGTAATTGAGAATTAGTAGGAAGATTAACAAGACTCAACACCGCAGCGGGGTATGCGCCGCTAAGCGCAGCAATTTGTCAAGCCTTTCTTACCCCCCCACCCCAACACACACAACCCCGCCACCTCGCGCGGGGGTCCCCATCTAATTGAATTTGGGGATGACGCCGAAATTAATTGGATGCGGGCAGCTTTTCCGAATGGGAACCCAGGGGCGGGCAAGGGGGCGCTGCTCTTGCGTCCCCTGCGGTCCTCAGCCCAGGGGTGGGGGTCTCTCTACTTAAGGCCTGGCCGGCCCGCGGGGCATGGGTCCCGCTAGGGTCCCACGCAGCCGCCCCCACCAAGAAGGACGGTAGCTGGGGAATCCAGCTTGTGTCCCGCAGGGAGGCCGTCGGTAGGCCCACATGAACGGTGGGGCGGCTCATTTTCTCTGACCGTATCAGGATAAAGTTTTGAAAATGTACTTCTTTGCGGCTGTTGTAGGAGAGGTCGCAATCGCATTGGGGAATGGACTCTGGGGCGTGGTGGGCAGGGTCGGGGCTACGGACACAGAAGGACACAGACCTCCTAGCAGGAGTGGGAGTGAGGTGGCTGCAGCCAGCGGTCTGCAGGGGGCAGGGGAGGGGATGCTGAGAGCCGTGAGGCCCCCAAGGGCTTCCTTCAGCTCTGAATGCTTCTCTCCAGCCTCTGAGATTTGCATATTTAAGGGTCTCTTTACATTTGAACAGAAACGCACATCCCCTGGGGCCCAGATCTGGCTTCTCTTTCCAGGGGCTGTTTTCCTTGGGCTCCAAAATCACTGCAGCCATCAAATTAAAAGACTGTTTGCTCCTTGGCAGAAAAGCTATGACAAACCTAGACAGCGTATTAGGAAGCAGAGACATCACTTTGCCGACAAAAGGTCCGTCTCAGTCAAAACTGTGGTTTTTCCAGAAGTCGTGTACAGATCTGAGAGCTGGCCCATAAAGAAGGCCGAAGTGAAGTGAAAGTTGCTCAGTCATCTCTGACTCTTTCGACCTCATGGACTATACAGTCCATGGAATTCTCCAGGCCAGAATACTGGAGTGGGTAGCCGTTCCCCTCTCCAGGAAAGAAAAGGAAGTTGAACGCTAAAGAATTGATTCTTTTGAACTGTGGTGCTAGAGAAGACTCTTGAGAGTCCCTTGGACTGCAAGGCAATTCAACAGTCCATCCTAAAGGAAATCAGTCCTGAATATTCATTGGAAGGACTGATGCTGAAGCTGAAGCTCCAGGAGTCTGGCCACCTGATGGGAAGAACTGACTCCTTGGAACAGACCCTGATGCTAGGAAAGATTGAAGGCAGGAGGAGAAGGGGATGACAGAGGATGAGATGGTTGGATGTCATCACCGACTCGATGGACATGAGTTTGAGCGAGCTCCGGAAGATGGTGAAGGACAGGGAGGCCTGGCGTGCTGCAGTCCATGGGGTCGCAAAGAGTCAGACACGTCTGAGCGACGGGACAGCAACATATTGGCGCTGGATGGTGAGGAGTGTCCTCAAGGGCAACTGACCACGAAGGTAGGGAGCCGTCCACGGCAAACTGGGGCAGGAGTCAGGTGCCCCCCACCAAGGGAAAGCAATAGAGATTCATTCCCTATTGACCGAAACTCCAAGGCGAGACCAGCAGGGAGACTGAGGGTGGACACTGGGCCCTGCACAGACCACGTGTTCCTCGTTCCTGCAGTCGGGACACTTCCTGAGCTAATGTGGGCAGAAAAGTTCCTTGGAGAGTCACGTCCAGGGATGTTTCCTCCCCACAGGACTCTTCCCTGGAGCCTCTGGAGGGAGAAACAGCCCGGGCACACCTTGACCCCAGACGTCCGGTCCCCAGGACTGGGGGAGGGTGGACGTCTCTTGTGTGAAGGCACTTGGCTCGGGACCCTTTGTTATGGGGGCAGCAGGAAGCTCGCATGGCTTGGGTCCAGGCTGCGTGCATGCTGCTACAGTTGTGGGCGGCTTTCTGACCCCGTGGACTGCAGCCCGCCAGGCTCCTCTGTCCATGGGATTCTGAAGGCAAGAATACCCGAGTGGGTTGCCTTGCCCTTCTCCAGGGGAATCTTCCTGACTCAGGGATCAAACCTTTGTCTCCTGTAGCTCCTGCACTGCAGGCAGATTCTTTACCTCTGAGCCACCGGGGAAGCTTTTATTTATTTACTACAATGGAGTGCAAACTGCGTTCAGTTCAGTTCAGTTCAGTTCAGTCGCTCAGTCATGTCCGACTCTTTGCTACCCCATGAATCGCAGCATGACAGGCCTCCCTGTCTATCACCAACTCCCGGAGTTTACTCAAACTCATGTCCATCGAGTCAGTGATGCCATCCAGCCATCTCATCCTCTGTCGTCCCCTTCTCCTCCTGCCCCCAATCCCTCCCAGCATCAGAGTCTTTTCCAATGAGTCAACTCTTCGCATGAGGTGGCCAAAGTACTGGAGTTTCAGCTTTAGCATCATTCCTTCCAAAGAAATCCCAGGGCTGATCTCCTTCAGAATGGACTGGTTGGATCTCCTTGCAGTCCAAGGGACTCTCAAGAGTCTTCTCCAACACCACAATTCAAAAGCATCAATTCTTCGGCGCTCAGCTTTCTTTACAGTCCAACTCTCACATCCATACATGACCACTGGAAAAACCATAGCCTTGACTAGACGGACCTTTGTTGGCAAAGTAATGTCTCTGCTTTTGAATATGCTATCTAGGTTGGTCATAACTTTCCTTCCAAGGAGTAAGCGTCTTTTAATTTCATGGCTGCAGTCAGCATCTGCAGTGATTTTGGAGCCCAGAAAAATAAAGTCTGACACTGTTTCCACTGTTTCCCCGTCTATTTCCCATGAAGTGATGGAAATTCCTTCCAAGGACCCACAGAATTTGCTACGAGCCCTTGGACTCACGGTTATGGTTCCATAAGATGAAAAGTATTGAAAGTGTTCATTGCCCAGTTGTGGGTGACTCTTTGCAGTCCCGTGGACTATAGCCCACCAGCCTTCTCCGTCCATGGGATTCTCCAGGCAAGAATCCTAGAGTGGGTTGTGATGTCTTCCTCCAGGGGATCTTCCTGATTCAGGGATCGAATTTGGGTCTCCCACTTTGCAGGCGGATTCTTTACCCCCTGAGCCACCCAGGGAGCCCCCTCCTTGCTTTGGGTGAGGTTGAACGCTCCACCCAGGGGACTTCCTTGGTCACCCAGTGGTTGAGAGGCCACCTGCCAATACAGAGGACACAGGGCCCGTGTCTGGTCTGTGAAGACCCCACATGCTGCGGGGGCAGCTAAGCCCCGTGCCCCTCCACTACTGGGTCTGCGAGCCTCAGTACCGAAACCTGCAGAACCTGCAGCCCGTGCTTGGCACGGAGAGAAGCCAGCACACCAGAGAGGAAGGCCCCGCTCGCTGCGGCTAGGGAAAGGCCACGCAGTGCAAGGAAGACCGGTGCGGGCCAAGGCCCTCCTGCCTGTCTGTCCTCTGACATGGGTGGAGACAGCTCTCACCTCCCTCGTGTCCCTCGTGGGGGTCCGGGGTGGCCCCGCGCTCGGTGCCCCAGGCCTGACCGCCAGGCGGGACGCGCGCTGTGATCATCTGCATCCTGGCGGGCGCTGCATCCGGTGTTAATCTCTCTCGTCACTGGAAAAAACCTGTTCCTCCGACCGCGTAATGTGATTTGCAAAATCCGATCAGCCGTGTGCGTGAGGCACGCACGGGTCTCTCATCACATTTGAGGGGGCTGCTAGCGATCCAGGAGGGACGCTTAACAGGCGAGGGAGTTGCTCACACGGTCCTCCAGAGGGCCTGGGACCAGACGGGGGCATCCCCAGCCTGTCCTGTGTGGTTCTGGAATGCAGCGGATTAGCACAGCTTTCCAAGGCAGAGAGGGAACGTTGTGGTCCCAGGACTCTGCTTACGGGGTGGACTGGGCTGGCCTCTGTCCCCCCTAAAAACAACATGTAGCGGGGATAGCTGATCCTGATGGGAACGGAAACTTACTTATTTGGAAACGGGGTCTTTGCACAGGGGCTTCCCTGATGGCTCAGTGAAGAATCCACCTGCAGTGCAGGAGACCTAGGTTCGATCCCTGGGTTGGGAAGATCCCCTGGAAAAAGGCAGTGGGAACCCACTCCAGCATTCTTGTCTGGAGAATCCCATGGACGGAGGAGCCTACAGTCCAAGGGTTGGCAGAGTTGGACAGGACTGAAGCAACTAACACTTTCACTTCTTTCTTTGCAGAAGTGATGGAGTGAAAGTTCCGAGAAGAGGTCCTCATGGATGGGGGTGGCCCTAAAGCCAAGCACAGGGTCCTCATAAGACACAGAAGAGGAGAGACACAGAAACAAAGGAGAAGCCACGTGGAGACGGAGGCAGAGACGGGAGGGAGGCGGCCACCAGCCCAGGGATGGACGCCTGGAGCCCCCAGAAGCTGGAAGAGGCGAGAAGGACCCTCCCCTGGAGCCTCTGGATGGAGCTCAGCCCTGGGACACCCTGACCTCAGACATGTGGTGTCCAGCACCGGGGTAGGGGGTCAGGGGGCAATGGATGTCTGTTGTTTAAACCTTCTGGTTTGGAGTCGTCTCTTGTGGCTACCGCCACAGACTTATCCACCACGATGGTGTGGACAAAGGCCCGTTGCAGTTGGATCTGGGAGTCTGCGCGTGAAACCACGGCTTGGCTGGATAACTCGTTGGGGCCCCGGCACGCCCTGCCCATGGACAGTGCCTGCAGTAATCAGAAACCCAGGAGAAGCAGTCACCACCTGGCTGTATGAAATCTGCAGAAAAGCTTTTCCACGGGTCGCCCTTGAGTGTGCTTTGCTGAAAACAAGCAAATCCACACAGCTCAGCCGGGTCTTTGCTGGTCTTTGCTCTCCCGGTCCTACTGTGTGACCATGGGTTTCACTTCTTAATAGACCCATTTGCTCTCGCATCTGGGGGTCTGGGCGCCAACCCTGCATGGAGACCGCCTAGTTCTGTAAGACAAATACTCTCCTTTGCTGCTGGGAGCGGGGGCGGGAAGCCCGAGTAGCTTTACTTGCATTAAATAAAAAAGTGCTTATTCACATCAGTGTCGGGTGAGGTGGGAAGCGGGGGCACCTGTTACGATCACACCTACCTTTCTGAGCTCCGGGTAAGCCGAGAAACATCTCAGAAGATTCACAATAAATCCAGCCTTGAGGAGGATGGATTCCTCCAAAATGAAATTGGGTACTCAGCTGCTTTCCATTATGGGTTTTCAAAGAAAAAAAAAAAAAAAACCACGGTGTTTCCTTTCGTTATTTATGTGTTCTTGCAGTGTAATGGCTGTAATGATTAATACCGAATTTCTGAATTTATTCTAAAAAGGCACTTCATAAATATTGAACAGCGCCATTATCCGCAGGTACCACCATTTATTTTATTAAAATGGAAATTCAGAAATCATCCATAAAAGGGTATTGTGCGTTGCGAGGTGGACCCAGAGAGTCGAGAGGGAAATTTTTTTTTAAACCCTGCCATCATCACCGCCTGCCCCCTCCCCAGCCACATGAGGTCGGCTGGGTTTGACCCAACCGGCCGGGTGGTTCCTGGTTTTGGGGGGCGATGCGTCTAAACTCTTGTCGTGTGTAGTGGATGGGTGGGCACGGCGGTGTCCAGAACGATGCCTGTTTTGGTTTTCATTTGGCACTGGGGAGGCAGAGCCCGCGGGGGTTCATGACAGACAGTCCCGATCAGACCTGGTTTGCAGGCGTTTTACGACTTGAGAATGTCCCCAGAAAGGGGGGCACAGCAAGTTCATCAGTGCTCGGGTGTGGGCCAGGGTGACCCTTAGCTCCAAGCACCAAGGAGAAACATCCCGCAAGGTGTGAGCCCGTGTGTGTGTGTGTGTGTGTGTGCACACGCTCAGTTGTGTCTGATCATTGCGACCCCGTGGACTGCAGCCCACCAGGCTCCTCAGTCCATGGGATTCTGCAGGCAAGAAGACTGGAGTGGGGTGCCCATTTCCTCCTCCAGGGGATCTTCCAGGCCCAGGGATCCAACCTGGGTCTCCTGCATTGGCAGGCAGGTTCTTTATCACTGAGCCACCAGGGGAGCCCATTCTTTAGATGTGTGAAGGCAAAGGCAACTTTGTGTTTTAAAAATTTCCTGGGATTAGGTAGGAGATGTAGGTGTTGACACAGCTGCTGCTGCTGCTGCTAAGTCGCTTCAGTCGTGTCCGAGTGCGACCCCATAGACGGCAGCCCACCAGGCTCCCCCATCCCTGGGATTCTCCAGGCAAGAACACTGGAGTGGGTTGCCATTTCCTTCTCCAATGCATAAAGTGAAAAGTGAAAGTGAAGTCGCTCAATCGTGTCTGACTCTTCGAGATCCCGTGGACTGCAGCGTAGCAGGCTCCTCCGTCCATGGGATTTTCCAGGCAAGAGTACTGGAGTGGGGTGCCGTCGCCTTCTCCGGTTGACACAGACTTGAGGGTTTCTTTGAGTGGGAAAATCAATAAATACTGGGTACGGGCTGGCGATGGGATGAGTTATTAGAATACTGTTGAGATTATCCAGAGAGATGCTCTTGGATGTGAAAGGTGAGATTATCACGGGGAGCAGCCCCCAGCTACGAGGCTCCCGTAAACTGTCCTCAGGCACGTGAATTAAGCTGACCCATGAAGCTTTTGCTTCATGAATGGTCGTGGTTCTCAATATCTTCCTCATAGTATTCTATGTTTTTTTTGTTTGTTTGTTTGTGTTTTTGAGGGCTCAAACCTCTGTCCCTGTAGCCAGGATTTTGTGTCAACTGAAGGAAAAGAATGTTTACCCACATGTGTATTTTTCCCAGCGCGTTTAGAAACCAATTTATTGACGTGAAATTCACATAACATAAAAGTAACCGATTTAAAGTGCAGCGTTCAGGGGGGCATTTAACACGGTCACTGTGCTGTTCACTAGCCCTTTCTCTCTGGTTCCAGACATTCTCATCCTCCTCAGAGGGGTCACTGTACTCATAAAGAGTCACTCCCCCTGCCCCGCCCCCGCCCCTGCCCCTAGCCATCACGACCCCGCTTCCTGTCTCCGTGGATTTGCGTGTTCAGGACGCTTCCTGTAAATGGTAGGTCACACCCTGTGTCTCCTTCTGTGTCTGCTTCTCTCTGCGAGCATCGTGTGTTCGGGGTCCATCCACGTTGTAGCCTGTGTCAGGGGGCTTCGCTCCTTTTCATGGCTGCGTAATATTCCATTGCACAGACTTTTGCTTGTCCATGCAACCCTTTAGGGACATCTGAGCTGTTTTCTCCTCTTGGTTCTTGTGAGCCGTGCTGCTACGATCATGGGGAAACACCTTTTAGTTGAGTCTCTGCTTTCAATATTTTGAGGTGTCTGCATAGTCACGGAGGGGCTTCCTAGGTGCTGCTAGCGGTAAAGAACCCGCCTGCCAATGCAGGTAGACGTAAGTACCATGAGTTCGATCCCTGGCTCGGGAAGCCCCCCGTGGAGAAGGGCACGGCAACCTTCTCCACTAATCTTGCCTGGAGAATGCCCGTGGACAGAGGGGCCTGGCGGGGCTACAGTCCACGGGGTCGCAAAGACTCAGACACGACTGAGGGACTAAGCTACAGCAATGAGCAAGTGGAAAATCTACGTGTCACTTTCTGAGGACACTACAGCCAGAGTGTTACATCTCCAAGGGGAACCGAAGAGTCACGCCCACGTGAGTCTGTTTTATCCTTTTTCCTCCTAGCTGTCTACTCAAAGGTGGTAGCCACAACTCGGGGCAGGAACATGTGACCGAATGACTGAATGAGCAGAGAGGGTGGAGAGTGAGCAGCGTGAGGCACAGAAAGGAATCTCCGGTGTGTTCGGAGGGGGGCTGTGTCTCCCCTCGATGAACTGGAGGGCTGAGTTGAGCCCCCTCCACCTACTTCTCGTAGCCTCTTGGCCAACAGAGAGACACAGCCTCCCGGAGGCAGTCGTCGGGACGGGAACAGACTCAAAATTTTCTGTCACGTCATAAAACTCAAAAGCGTGTTTTCTTTCATGCACTTTTATTTCTTCCCCTGCGCCGATGTTGAGCCGTCTCTCCCAGGCTCCTGGAGTTTCACTTAATTGCCCCGAATAAGAGGGCTTCCTGAGCAGACGGTTTCCTTTTCGAGACTGGGGTCGACGGTCGGGGCACACGAGCCTTCGCTCTGAACCGAGAAAGCCCACGGCCCCCGGGTCCCCTCGCCGGAACCGCGTCGCCTTTGTCTGGGCACCAAGCACCTCTCTCTCATCTTCTGACACCTTGAGCGCTGCGGTCGGAAGTGGCGGGACTGCGCGCGAGGCTCAGGACGACGCTGTAACTTATTTCTTGTATTCCTGGAATTTTACCGACGGCTCTCCTGAAGTGAGCTGGGCGGGGGTGGGGGGTCTGTGATCTCTGGAGGGGAAACCAGGGGGTCTGCACGGTCTCACTTTCACGTGACGAGTTGTCAGTACGTGAGTGATGGTGGAAGAAGACTGGATGTCTGAAGTCAGGATGAAGACTTAAGAGCTGCGTCGTGGACTCTCTGCCTGTGTCGTCTGCGGAGTTTCGTGACGCCTTGCTGAAGAAGGTGGAAAGACCCCATGGGCTCTTTGTTCCCACACCTGCCAATGGAGCCCGTGGTCCTTGGGTGCGCGCTAAGTCGCTTCAGGCATGTCTCACTTTTTGCAACCCCAGGGATACAGCACGCCAGGCTTCCCTGTCCTCCACTGTCTCCTGGAGTTTGCTCAAACTCATGTCCGTTGAGTCCGTGATGTCTGTCATTCAACGGAGATACAAATGGGAAGCTCCTCCAAAGGTGAGAAGAAGAAATATCCGATGGAGCTTGGGGTAAAAAGGAGGAGGAGGACCAGGAAAAAAAATGGAAGAAGATAGAGGAAGAGGAGAAGACAGAGAAGGAAGGAGGAGAAGGGCAGAGGGGGCCAGGAGGAGACAGGATCTTTGGTCTCACCGTCTGTCTAGAACCCGGACTTCCTGGACCTCCAGACATGTGGCTCCCAGGTGAAGGGTGGCCTGCCCCTTTTTTACAAAGATACGTCTGAACCTGGGAGCCTCAGAATGGAACCTTAGGTCTCTGCAGACATGATGGAGTGAAGGGTCTGAGATGAGGTCCTTCTGGATGGGGGTGGCCCTAAACCCAGGGACAGGGTCTTTATAAGACACAGAAGACGAGAGACATGGACACACAGGAGAAGCTACGTGGAGACGGAGGCGGAGATGGGACGGAGGCGGCCACCAGCCCAGGGAGAGACGCCTGGAGCCTCCAGAAGCCGGAAGGGGTGGGAAGGACCCTCCCCTGGAGCCTCTGCAGGGAGCTCAGCCCTGGGAGCCCCTGACCTCAGACGTGTGGTCTCCAGGGCTGGGGGAGGATGGATTTCCTCTTCCTACAAATGCCCTGGTTTGTGGTCAGTGGTCCTTATAAGACACAGAAGAGGAGAGACACGGACACAGAGGAGAAGCCGCGTGGAGACGGAGGCAGAGACGGGAGGGAGGCGGCCACCAGCCCAGGGACATGGACGCCCGGAGCCCCCAGAAGCCGGAAGAGGCAGGAAGCATCCTCCCCTGGAGACTCTGCAGGGAGCTCAGCCCTGGGACACTATGACCTCGGGCGTCCGGTCTCCAGGACCGGGGGCGGAGGATGGATTTGGATATATTGGGTTCCCCAGTATGTAGCATCGGATAAGGCCGCCCCAGGAAACTCCTACAGCAGGTAATTTTCAATCCAGGACCGCATCACATGGGTCCATCGAGGCTGTCCACCCCCCTGCCTCTGTGGTCTGTGAACTCGTCACGACGTGAGACGTTTCCTGTGCTGAGTGAGGAACGCTTCTCAACATCCACACGGACGCGTGGTCCAGCTCCCGTCCCTCTGGAATGAGGTGGGAACTACCATCATCAGCTGTCTTCTCACCATCGCCCTGACGCCGGGGAAGCCGGGAGGAAGCGATGGACCCGAGCGTGCCGTCACAGCTGGAATCCACAATGAGAGCCAGACGATGCGGGTTGTCTCATGACCCCTCTTCCCACGCTTTGAAATCACGTCCCTCGTCGCCGGCACCCGGGGACGCCAGCCCAGGTAAGCCGCCCAGCAGTGCGTGGGTCATCTCAGGCTTCAGAGTCCATTTTATCCCAGTGCGTTGTCCTCACCTCACACCACCGTGGGCTTCCCTGGTGGCTCAGACAGTAAAGAACCTACCTGCAATCCGGAGACCCGGCTTCCATCCCTGGGTCGGCAAGATCCCCTGGAGAAGGGCGTGGCCACCCCCTCCAGTGCTCTTGCCTGGAGAATCCCCATGGACAGAGCAGCCTGGCGGGCGACAGTCCACGGGGTCGCAAAGACACGCCTGAGTGACTGACACTTGTGCTTCGTCCGACGAGGAACGCCGAGGAAACTTCTTGTGGAGACGCTGTTTACGAGTGTGTTTCCTTCCTGAGCTTGCTGAGGACATTTCTCCAGCTTCAGACCAAGGGATACAGGTTTCAAAGAGGAAAAGGCGGAAAATGGTTTCCTTTTTGTGGTCGGCCGGGTGTATCGGAATTCGAGGCAAGTGGAAACAAATCAAGCTATCCGTCCTCCTCTTTCTGAATAACTCTTACTGGGGAGTGAGGGCGCTTAGGTTTCTCATGATAAAGATAATACCGCACGGAGGGTACACAGGATGAACGCTGTGTTCCGGAGCCCCAAACAAAGAAAACCTTTTACAAACCCCCTGTGCCTAATTTTGTTTTAGAAAATTAGATACTCGGAATTTTGCATACGATAACTGTATTACCGGTATGCAATTTGGTCTGGGTTGCTGGCTTTACGGCATGCGGTTGCTTAATAAAAAGTGTCAGTTAAAATGAAAATACAGCTTGGGTAATTAAATTTAATTGGATCTTGTCACTTTAAATCGTCTTCGTTTTGGAGGGTTTCCACGGAATTGCAGCTTCTGGTTTGCTAATTTCTTTATTGCAAGCTGCTGCTGAGTGTGACCCGTCTCTAATAAACTGAGACCTTGCTTTTTCGGGGGCTCTGAACCGTGAAGGCGACAGCAAACAAAGGGACGGGAGGGGTGGCTCATGGGGGATAGGGTTACCTGTGGCTTATTGACTTTTACCACCAGCTGGGAGAGTGTAGTTGTTACAAGTGGAGTGCAAGTCTCAGGGCTGCAGGAAGATGCTGGGTTTGTGTAACGGGAGTGACTAGCATGGCCCAGACAACATAGTATCCAGGGACGTTCTCATTATATGCTGTAGCCACCACGGAGCTCTCTGCTCAGAGCAACATATATATGAGTGTATCAGCTTCCCTCGTATATAAAGACTTCTGTGTTATATTGGACTCCATGGATTCACCAGGAGAATCTCCCATCTCAACATTGTTAATTGCATCTGCAAAACATTCGCTGTCCACATATGTATGAATTTTGAGGATTCTGATCTCTTTAAGGGCCATTTATTCAGCTGGCCACAGATAGTACAGACATTCCAGCAAGTATGAGGAAACTGGTGTGTGAAGTGCACGGGGGCCTGCGAACTAAAGCCATCGTCCACCAGCCTGATGAGCCCTGACTGCCGCCCGGCGTACTGGCTGCATTGCCTGCTGGTCCTGCAAAGCTGGCTTTTGGCCCCAGAGGGATTTTATGTCCTTGTTACAGCTGCCCAGGCTCAGTGTCCAAAATCTGGAAAGATTCCCCTGTGAGGGAAGGATTGAGGCTTATGCTGTGGCTCTTGGAATCGTGACAATTAAAAGGGTTTGCAAGATCCCTTAGCGCTAGCTGGCCAAATCAAATGTGCGTTCTCTGAACTAATTTCTCCACCAGCTCAAGGGTCTGTTCTCCCCACCAGAGGCTGTCAAGTCTTTAAAAGATGAGTCTGGTTTCAGAGCCGCAAAGGCCTGAGCTGGACGCTTCCCGACCTGCTGAGCTCTCTTTAAAGGCATGCAGGAGATGCTGTACAGCCTCAGATTTCACTTCCGCAAGATGTGAGTCATCTACTTTTCCAGCTTTTCCCGTGAGAAGGGGACTTTCTCCTGCACGGCTCCTCTGTCCCTTGTTGTTGACTTTGCATAGATCCCTGAAGCAGGGGTTCCCGTAGTTCTGCGTCTGCCCTGGTGTTCGGTGGAACCAGGGTCCGTGAGTGATGGACCTTGCTGGCCCTGACTGAGAAGCTGTGTCATGCAGGAGAATGCTGGGCCTGTGGTGGGCAGAGGGGCTGTTATCTTAGCCTTAGGAAGATGTTTTTTTAGTCATCATGTACGGATGTGAGAGCTGGGCCCCAAAAGAAGGCTGAGCGCTGAAGAACTGATGCTTTTGAACTGTGGTGCTGGAGAAGACTCTTGAGAGTCCCTTGGACTGCAAGAAGATCCAACCAGTCCCTCCTAAAGGAAATCAGTCCTGAATATTCATTGGAAGGACTGAGACTGAAGCTGAATCTCTAATCCTTTGGCCACCTGATGGGAAGAGGTGATTCACAGGAAAAGACCCTGATGCTGGAAAAGATTGAAGGCAGGAGGAGAAGGGGACGACAGAGGATGAGATGGTTGGATGGCATCACGCTCTTGATGGACAAGGTTGAGCAAACTCTGGGAGCTGGTGATGGACAGGGAGGCCTGGCGTGCTGCAGTCCAGGGGGTCGCACAGAGTCAGACACGACTGAGCGACATCATGACCACATCTAGTGGCAATGACCCGCCTCCCCCCCAGTTTGCCTCCGAGATTCTGACTTTGCAGCCCTGTTGCCCTCTTCCTGCTCATTCACACCCACGTAGGGGGGTGTTTCTGACAGCCTGACACAGCCCGACTCACGTAAGCCCCGGTAATTTGTAAAGGCTCTCGGGTTTAATCTTGCATCTTTCCTCCCGTGTCCTAAATGATCAATCATTTTAACGACATGCGGAGAGAACCGCAAGCAAATCTGAGATGACACTCTTATCACCTGTTTTAACGCAATTTTCTAAATCAAACCCCTCACCGACGCCGACAGAGAAACAAACGTGTGCTTCGTAAGCAAATAAAGAAATACACTCAGGGCTTCCCAGGTGGCTCAGTGGTAGAGAGTCCGCCTGCCAATGCAAGAGACACGGGTTCGATCCCTGGGTTGGGAAGATTCCCTGGAGGAGGAGGTGGCAACCCACTCGAGTGTTCTTGCCTGGAGAATCCGTGGACAGAGGAGCGTGGCGGGCTACAGTCCATGGGGTCGCAAAGAGTCAGACACGACTGCAGTGGCCGGGCACCCAAACACGCAGGGCATGGACACGCGTGGTGACTTGCTTGCTAGAGAGCAGATGTCTACACACGCAAAGACAACGTGACGTTCAGTGAGATAGACTTGGTGCTTGCGAAGGGCACCTGGCAGCCACGTCTAAGAGGAAATACTGTGATGTGGACGAAAGCCTTTACGGGTGTCTGCTCCCCACACCGACAACAGCCCAGCCCACATCCAGAAACCAGATGCACGTTGCCAAAACAGAGAAGTAAAGATTTGCAACACGGCTCCATATTTGTGATCAGATTCACGACTGAAAGGCCACTCGGGAGCCCTCATTTGAAAGGTTTAGATTTGCAAGGTGATGTGTTTGTGGAGACCATACGGTCAGGGGTGGCGGGTGGGGGTTGAGGATTTAAATAACCTTGCAAAAGCATGACTCAGATGGTATGACTATGTGTGGGAGGAAATATCAAGAAGAGAAACGTGGGAAAAATCCACTTCGGATTAACTGCGAATAAAACAAACCGGACTGGGGCTTTCCTGGTGGCCTGATGGTAAAGAACCCGCCTGTCAATGCAGGAGACATGAGACTCCGGTTTGATCCCTCGGTTGGGAAGATCCCCTGGAGGAGGGCGTGGCAACCCACTCCAGTGTTCTTGCCTGGAGAATCCCATGGACAGAGGAGCCTGGTGGGCTACAGTCCACGGGGCCACAAAGAGTCAGATACGACTGAGTGACTTAGCATGCAAGCACAGCGGTCTCTCTAATGGTTAAGACTCCACGCTTCCGCTTCAGGGGACAGGCGTCCTACCTCTGATTGGGGAAGTAAGATCCTGCAAGCCACGTAGCCAAAAGCAAGCAAAATGGACTTCATGCTAAGTGCTCCCTTTCTTAGTGATTCTCAGGAGATAAACATCCCGAATTTTGACACGCTGGGAGGGGGCCAGGGCAGACATCTGTGTGCATTTGTGAAGCTTGTGAGATATCCGTTCAGACGTCTGCTTCTCGCTAGAACCGTTTTCAAGCGAGTACAGGGATGAAAACCGAACCCACAGCACTGCTCTGCAGAGCCGCTCGATAAAGGAGACTTTGATGAAAAGATGAAAGCGTGTGGAAATTGTTATATTTGGTAGGTGAAATGCTTTCGCTCAGGGTAGCCGAGAGATTCTCGTGCGTCCTGTGAATTATTGATTGGTTTAGGAGACGGGGCTTCCCTGGTGACTCATGCTAAAGCATCGGCCTGTAATGGCAGGAGACCTGGGTTCAATCCCTGGGTCAGGAAGATCCCCTGGGGCAGAAATGGCAACCGACTCTAGAATTCCCCCCTGGAGAATCCCCATGGACAGAGGAACGTGGAGGGCTGCAGTCCATGGGGTTGCAAAGAGTCAGGCAAGACTGAGAGACCAACACTTCACTTCACGCAGCCAGTGGAATATGACGCAGCCGTGGAAAGGAGAGAAGGTCTGAGAGCAGCTGCAGCATGCATGGACCCTGGCCTCGCGGTGCTCACTGCGAGAGGCAGACGCAGAAGGACACGCGGGGAACAGGCAAGTCCACGGACAGAAAGTGGATTCACGGTGGCCAGGGGCTGTGGGACGGGGGAAGGGAATCTCCGAGAATGTGCCGGAACCAGACGGAGGGGGTGTTTTCACAGTTCTGTGAATACACTTAATGTCACTGATGGTCAAGTTGTGTAATGAAATGGAATGAGAAAAGGTTCATCTGAAAACGTCTGCCAAGATGGGAATACTGAAATTTGCACGCAGGGGCGTAGGCCTTGGCGGGTGGGGCTGGCATTGAAACCCACCCCACACTCAAAGTCTCTGAGGTCAGCTTGCTCTGACGTCCGTTCCCTTGGCCCTGCGGCTGGAGGCCAGTTCGTGGCCACTGTCTGCGGCCCGGGCCCCTCGTGGGGTGTCCTTCACTCCGCACAGCGCACGGGACCAGCCCCGAAGCACCGAACACCTCCCACCCTTGGGTTTGGGTCCGTTTCCACACACGGCACTGGGGGTTGTCTGCGGATCCGCAACTGGGCATTTCTCGAGCCAAAGACTCTTCTTGAAAGAGAGAGGTGTTGTCGTCCTAAGACACAGAGCATTCCGGAATGTCTTTGAAAGGCGTCATATTTCATCTGTTACCTCTGCTGAATTATTCATGAGGAGGTCTCCAGGTTTAGCTGGCTGTGGTTACCTGTGTGGACGGCGGGGTTTGCAGAGACTGCCTCCCATCAGGTCTGCAGGGTCAAGACGAATGGTCCCCTAGGCTGGGGACACGGGGGTGTACAGCTTCTTAGCATGGTCCTGCCTTGCCCTCCGTTTACGCGGCTTCTGATTTCCACAATAGGAACAACCGCCACCCTCCACACTGCACCCAAAGACTGAAATCTCAAGCACTTTTCAGGAAAGAAGTCACCAAACAGGCACCGGAGCTGATCCTTTACGATATCATCCAAGACTTTTAACTGAACCTTTGCGTGCGTGCATGCTAAGTCCCTTCAGTCGTGTCCGACTCTGTGCGACCCCATAGACGGCAGCCCACCAGGCTCCCCCGTCCCTGCGATTCTCCAGGCAAGAACACTGGAGTGGGTTGCCATTTCCTTCTCCAATGCATGAAAGGGAAAAGTGAAAGTGAAATCGCTCAGTCGTGTCCAACTCCTAGCAACCCCATGGGCTGCAGCCCACCAAGCTCCTCCGTCCATGGGATTTTCCAGGCAAGAGTACTGGAGTGGGGTGCCATTGCCTGGGGTTGCAATTTTCTCCTCCAGGGGATCTTTGCTACCCAGGGATTGAACTTGCTTCTCTTCTATCTCCTGCTTTGGCAGGCAGGTTCTTTATGACTAGTGATACCAGTTTCAGTTCGGTTCAGTTGCTCAGTCATGTCTGATCCTTTGCAACCCCAAGTACTGCAGCGCACCAGGGTTCCCTGTCCATCACCATCTCCTGGAGCTTGCTCAAACTCATGTCCTTTGAGTCAGTGATGCCATCCAACCATCTCATCCTCTGTCATCCCCTTCTCCTCCTGCCCTCAATCTTTCCCAGCACCAGGGTCTTGTCCAATGAGTCAGCACTTTGCATCAGGTGGCCAAAGTATTGGAGTTTCAGCTTCAGCATCAGTCCTTCCAATGAGTATTCAGGACTGATTTCCTTTAGGATGGACTGGTTGGATCTCCTTGCTGCCCAAGGGACTCTCAAGAGTCTTCTCCAACCCCACAGTTGGAAAGCATCAGTTCTTTGGCATTCAGCCTTCTTTATGGTCCAGCTCTCACATCCAAACGTGACTACTGTTTCTCCTCACTTTAATGATGGGCTTGTCGGCCATGGGAGCAGGGGCAGGGTGTGACATTACTAGTTTAAACCAGAATCAAACGTGCCCCCATCTTGTAAATTCAGAAGTGGGGAGGGGGTGAGATTGCCCCTTCCTGATTTCAATCCATAAATCATTCGCGTGCAGGTTCAACACACCCCACAACATACATTATCCTTCGCCCAGCCTCTGGCTCCCGCTGGTACCCAAGTGCATACGTGCAGTACGGTACATGCATTCTGGTTGTGGGAGCAGCCCCATGCGCTCTGTTTGAATATGAAGTGGGAGTCCCCCACCTAACTGCCCCCCCAAACCTGCTTTGATCTGAGCACCAGGCTGATCTGGATGCCGAAACCGCGGCTGTTCAACCCCATTCCCATTCAATCCGTTAGGCCGGCTTTCCGCCGGGCTCCTCGTCACCCTGACTCCTAATTTGACAATGACAAAGAACTCCGGGGCGATTTTAAATTTCATAATTTTAATCTGTCAAGCCTGACATTTAATTACTGCCCTCTCTAACCCGTAGCCAATGCGCGCGGGCCCACTGCCGTTGGCGTTCCCTTGGAAGAAGAGGAAAAAAAAAAAAGATTTTTTTTTTTATTTCCGCCTCCGTGGAAGAGTGGATTAATAAAATCGGGCATAAGTGCCAGGTGTAAGACAATGTGGTCAGGAGGCTCTATTAGCCCCAAATGTAGACAGATGAGGTTAATCATATTTTGAAGTGTGGCTTTTTATTGTATTAGGAGTGATGAAGGCTCCGCTCGGCCCCCACGTGAGAGGTTTGCTGCAAATGTGAAATACGAGGTGTGAGGAGCAGGCTTCACAGGATGGGTGAAGTGTGCTTGCCACGGACACCATGGTCCTGGCCACCTGAGGATCTGGGGGGCTGGGGAGCCATGCTGGGGTGTCATAAGGGTGTCACTTATGATATCTGAGGAGACAGAGGACTTCTTGGGTCTCTGGTCCTTATGATATCTGAGGAGATGGGGCTCTTCATGGGTCTCTGGTCCTTATGGTATCTGAGGAGACGGAGGTCTTCATAGGTCTGTAGTCCTTATGATACCTGAGGAGACGGGGGTCTTCATGGGTCTCTGCTGCTGCTGCTGCTAAGTCACTTCAGTCGTATCCGACTCTGTGACCCATAGATGGCAGCCCACCAGGCTCCCCCGTCCCTGGGATTCTCCAGGCAAGAACACTGGAGTGGGTTGTCATTTCCTTCTCCAATGCATGAAAGTGAAAAGTGAAAGTGAAGTTGCTCAGTCGTATCCGACTCTTAGCAACCCCATGGACTGCAGCCCACCAGGCTCCTCCACTCATGGGATTTTCCAGGCAAGAGTACTGGAGTGGGGTGCCATTGCCTTCTCCTCATGGGTGTCTAGTCCTTATGATATCTGAGGAGACGGGCATCTTCATGCATCTCTGGTTCTTATGATATCTGAGGAGATGGGGGGTCTTCATGGGTCTCTGGTCCTTATGATATCTGAGGAGAAGGGGGTTTTCATGGGTCTCTGGTCCTGATGGTATCTGAGGAGAAGGGGGTCTTCATGGGTCTCTGGTCCTTATGATATCTGAGGAGAAGGGGGTCTTCATGGGTCTCTGGTCCTTATGGTATCTGAGGAGAAGGGGGTCTTCATGGGTCTCTGGTCCTTATGGTATCTGAGGAGACAAGGGTCTTGCTGGGTCTCTGGTCCTTATGATATCTGAGGAGACAGGGATCTTCATGGGTCTCTGGTCCTTATGATATCTGAGGAGACAAGGGTCTTGCTGGGTCTCTAGTCATTATGATGTCTGAGGAGATGGGGGACTCTCATCATGATACCTGAGGAGACTGGGGAGCCTTGCTGGCAGGTCTGTGTTCAGTCGCTCAGTCATGTCTGACTCTTTGTGACCCCATGAACTGCAGCACGCCAGGCCTCCCTGTCCATCACCATCTCCCAGAGCTTACTCAAACCCATGTCCATTGAGTCAGTGATGCCATCCAGCCATCTCATCCTCTGTCGTTCCCTTCTCCTCCTGCCTTCAATCTTACCCGGCATCAGGGTCTTTTCCAAGGAGTCAGTTCTTCACATCAGGTGGCCAGAGGATTGGAGTTTCAGCTTCAGCATCAGTCCTTCCAGTGAATATTCAGGACTGATTTCCTTTAGGATGGACTGGTTGGATCTCCTTGCAGTCCAAGGGACTCTCAAGAGTCTCCTCCAACACCGCAGTTGGAAAGCATCAGTTCTCTGGCGTTCAGCTTTCTTTATGGAGAAGGCAATGGCACCCCACTCCAGCACCCTTGCCTGGAAGATCCCATGGATGGAGGAGCCTGGTAGGCTACAGTCCATGGGGTCGCTAAGAGTCGGACACGACTGAGCGACTTCACTTTCACTGTCATTTTTCTTTATGGTCCAACTCTTATTTTGGGTCGACGGCAAATCACTTACCTGAAACTCCTCCTTCCAGAGCGGCGGGTGGTCCCCCACCTGCACGCTTGTTTCCTCTGTTCCTGGGGAAGTTGGAATAAACTCAACCCAGCATTTGTTTATAACACTTTTGTTAAAAACAATCTATTTATTTGGTCTTAGTTGCCTTAATGTGGGATCTAGGTCCCGGATCAGGGAGCAAACCTGCGTCCTGTGCATCGTGAGTAGAGTCCCAGATACTTGGAGCAACACGGCAGTCTCGACGACCCTTTTTTACAACAAGTGCCTTTGGATTTGTATGTGCTGTGCTAAGCCACTTCAGCCGTGTCTGACTAAGCCCGGGCTCCTCTGTCCATGGGATTCTCCAGCAAGAATACTGGATCGGGTTGCCATCCCCTCCTCCAGGGGATCTTCCCGCCCAGGGATCGAACCTGAGACTCATCATGTAACCTGCACTGGCAGGCGGGCTCTTCACCACGGGTGCCACCTGGGAAGCCCACTTTTTACATTTAGTTTGCTACTATTTCGTATAAATGTTTTTGTCTTTGTCCATAAATGAGCTTGACCTGTAATTTTGCTTTTAAATAATTCCCCACTCAGTTTCAACCTCATAAAAATGACTTTGGAGACGCTGGAAAAGTCGTATAAAGTTGGCAATTTTTTCTTCCTTAAGTATTCATTAAATTTACTAGCAAAGATATCTGAACCTGGTAATTTCCCTGTGGCGAATTTTTAAATTATACGTTAAGTGTTTTGAATTCATGTTTTTATTTCTAAGAACTCGTCTGTGGTATCTATGTTTTAAATGTTGGCACGAACTTGTTTTTGAATCTCTTTATTTTTTAAAAAGAAATATAAAGGATCTACAGACATATCTTTCTTCTAATATTGCTTTTTAATGTTGCTTCTTTATCCTTTATTTTTCTCTTGGTTAGTCTTGTCAGGGGTATACAATTTTCATTAATCTTCACACAACCCAGTTTGGTTTTGTTGATTTTTTTTTCAGTGTTATGTTCATTATTTAATTGATTCATTTCTGTTCTTCCTTTGGGTTTAAGGACTTTTCTGACATTTTAGATAACAGCTTCATTGAGATATAATTCACGTATCATCAAATTTTCCCATTTTAAAGTGTGCAATTCTGTGATTTTTTTTCCCCTCTAGGATTATAATACATTTTTTCCAATTATACATACAAGTGTGTCTATTCTTTTTAAAATTCTTTTCCCATTTACATTGTTATATAATCTATACACTGCTGTATTTAATGTGGATAACAATCAAGGACCTATTACAGCACAGGAAACTCTGCTAAATACTCTGTAATAAGCTTATGGTCACCAGGGGGAAGGCTGGGGGAAGGGATAGTCAGGGAGTCTGGGATGGATGTGGACACACTGCTGTGTTTAACATGGAGAACCAGCAAGGACCTGCTGGACAGCACAGGGAACTCTGCTCAATATTCTGTAATAAGCTTATGGTCCCAGGGGGAAGGATGGGGGAAGGGATAGTCAGGGAGTCTGGGATGGACATGGACACACTGCTGTGTTTAACATGGACAACCAGCAAGGACCTACCGTATAAGACAGGGAACTCTGCTCAATATTTTCTGACTTTTTGAGTTGGGTTTTTAACTCACTAATTTCCAGCCTTTCTTCCTTTGTATAAAAGAACTTAAAGCTGTAAATCCCCACCCCCAAATCTGCCCACACAGTCCTTGAGTTTTGACAGCTCGTGTTTTTATTACCATTCGGATTGAAACGGTATCTAGTGTTTGGTCTGATTTTCTCTTTGGCTCGTGGGTTGTTTGGAACTGCAGTGCCTAAGATTCCAACTCAAGGCAGTTTCTAGTTATCTTTCTCTTATTTGTTTCCAGCTCAATTGCCCTGCAGTGGGAAACGTACTCTGTATTATTTCAGACCCTCATGTTTGTAGGCTTTTGGTTAATGGCTCGGCATACGTTTAAATGGACTGCAAGGCGATGGTGGAGGCATTTCTGGAACCTTCTGCATGTGAAGCAAGATGGGGGTTCTGGAGGCTTTCCGCCTCAATCATTAAAACCTCCCAGGAAAGGAGGAATTAGGCAAGGCTGTGTTGTCTGCCTGCAAATGTCTGAATGTCGGCCGTGAGGAAGAGCCATTTGAACTGCCTTTTGCGGTCTAGTGTGTGGGGTAAGGAATTGTGCTCTCAAGCGACCAACTTCAGGGCTACACGGAGAAAGAACGTCCAAACATCAGGGAGAAATAGCTTCTTTATAAAAGAACTTTCTATTTTGTGTTCGGATATCGCGGCTCAGACAGTAAAGAATCTGCCTGCAAAGGAGGAGACCCCGGTTCGACCCCTGGGTCAGGAAGATCCCCTGGAGGAGGGCATGGCAGCCCACTCCAGTACTCTTGCCTGGAGAATCCAGGGACAGAGGAGCCTGGTGGGCTGCAGTCCACGGGGTCTCAGAGAGTCGGTCACGAGTGAGCGACTGACACTTTCACTTTTTTTCATGGCTGATGACCATCTGTGATAGTCCCAGGCAGACAGCAAAGGGACTCAGCCACACTTGCACACATACCCAGTCTGCCCCAAACTCCCCTCCCATCCAGGCTGCCACCTGACACTGAGCAGAGTTCCCTGTGCTGTCCAGCAGGTCCTTGCTGGTTCTCCATGGTAAACACAGCAATGTGTCCATGTCCATCCCAGACTCCCTGACTATCCCTTCTCCCATCTTTCCCTCCCTGGTGACCATAAGTTCATTCTGCAAGTCTGTGAGTCTGTTTCTATCTCGTAAGTAAGTTCATTTGTATCATTTCTTTTTAGATGCCACAGGAAAGGGCTGTCACACCCTGAGAAATCGCTTCCTAATGAGGGGGTGAGCCTTGTATGTCTGAACGCATCCAAGTACAGCCTGGACCCTGGTTCCGAGAACACTGAAGACAGGTCCAAGCAGGGCTCAGAGGCTCAAGCCCAAGACCCAGCAGGTCTCTTCTAAACCCCTGCAGAGGACGGTTCATCTTCGCAGGCGCCAGCATCCTCCATTCGCATCCACGGAAGCCAGATGCATCTCTCAGGCACTGAACCGCTGCTCTGCGTCTTTCTGCAGCACAGCTCGTCTCCAGTGGAAAGAACGGCCCGGTCACCCGGGCAGAGCCAGCAGATTCCTCGTAAAATGAACGATTGTGCAACATGCCCGCCGTCTGACTCCGGACATTATCCTTAATTTGTCCCCGAAGGAGACAGAACTGTTTGTAGCCATGCAAGAAAGGCGCCCCTTCCCCAGTTCCGTTTCAATCCACCACCCTGCCCTGCCAAAAAAAAAAAAAATCCTGAAAGATCAAATTTTCTTCTCTTAGGATATCCATTTAAAAGCTCAGTCCTGAGTCATCAAGTGATTTCTTTTTTTAAAAAGTCTGTCTTTAATCTGCGAAAGTCGCAAGGGCCTTCGATTTGCAACGTGAAGCTGGGATGACTTTTGGAGCTCTGTACGGCGCTGTTTACGGCGGAACGGCCAAGCACATGAGATTTCTCGGGGAATTTCCTGCAGTAAATGGCTCAGGGGGCGACTCAGAGAAAGAAGGAGACCTGTAATTTCACAGGGGATTAGGGAAAGGTAGGTGGCTCACTGGGAAAGAAACTGCCTGCCAAGACAGGAGATACAGAAGACACCAGTTTGATCCCTGGGTCAGGAATCTCCTCTGGAGGAGAAAATGGCAACCCACTCCAGTACTCCACTCTCCAGAATCCGATGGACAGAGGAGCCTTGCAGGCTTTATAGTCCACAGGGTCACAAGAGTCAGACAGAACTTAGCTACTAAACCACCACCATATAATACACATTTGTGGAATGTATATACATGTATATCTTTTGTATAGATATACACTTATGTATAGAAATATATATTTGCTTAAATACATAGGCTTGTGTATCTATGTCTATTATATACATATTTTCTGTGTAGATGTGTATTCGTATTTTATTTAGATTCTGGGTCAAAGTATTCAGATTATTTGTAGACATCTATCTACATAGATTTCCACAAATATGGATACATATGTATCTTTTGTTACATGTATAGATATATTTACATATAAAAGTAAGTCTTTATATGGATCCATATATGTTTATAGGAGAAGGCAATGGCAACCCACTCCAGTACTCTGGCCTGGAAAATCCCATGGACGGAGGAGCCTGGTAGGCTGCAGTCCATGGGGTTGCACAGAGTCGGACACGACTGAAGCGACTTAGCGGTAGCAGCATATATGTTTATAGGGTTTCCCTGGGGGCTCACTGTTAAACAATCTGTCTGCACTATGGGAGACTCAGGTTCGATCCCTGGGTTGGGAAGATCCCCTGGAGGAGGGCATGGCAACCCACTCCAGTGTTCTTAGCTGGAGAATCCGTGGACAGAGGAGCCTGGTGGGCTACAGTCCATGGGGTCGCAGAGAGTCAGACGTGACTGAGCGACTAAGCACGTATATGCACATATCTCATATATATGTACCTTTTTTATACACACGCACATATCTGAAAAGTGGCTTTGGTTTCCAGCTAAGAAACAGAAGATATGTGAAACCTGTTTTTGAAAAAAGCTGAGGCCATATCCACCTCCCTCCCCTCCCAACCTCGCTTCTCACTTGGAGTCCATGTGTTTAAACAAACGTGCCCTTAAACAGATACTTTTCAGAAGCTGTGGTCGGTGTAGCTTGGACTCCGTGTGGAGTTTTGAGGGTAACTGACATATTTTCTCGCGAATCCCTCTTCCCTCTGAGCCTCCCGCTTGGTAGATGTTAAATAAGTATTATTGGAGAGAGCGCTCTTTCCCGTGTGTTTAGGCTGCTTGCTAATTTTAACCGAGTACAGAGTTCGTCTACAAACGCCCGGCCCCCTCGTCGGGAGAAGCACAGGTTTGTCCGCCCCCACGCCTTCCCCCGGCATGTCTGCATTTTTAAAATACAAGTCTGACCGAGATCTCCGAAAGGCATCTGAAAAATGTCTTCATGTGTATAAAGCCTTCATCTCCCCATGGCCGGACGGCTCAAAAATAGATGAAATGGGATTTCTGAAACGTTCCCAGAAAATCCCTTTTGGGCTAAAACTAACATTCGGTGCTAGAAAAGAATGGGAAATCATAAAATACTGCAAGAAAGGAGGCTTAGGCTAGCATTATAATTTCAGTCGAAAGAACAGCCTTGTTAAACGGACACCAAACTCATACTTGCGGTAGCATTGGGAAATGTGATCGGGTGATGTGGAAAGGAGGCAGCGTTTCAGTGACTTCCATCGCAAATCCAAAGCACACCACCACACATGTATCGGATTCTGGACCCCCTATTTTTGGCAACAAAATGTTATCATTAGGGCTTTTTTTTTTTAAATAAACTTTTATTAGAGAAAGAGTTACCAGCCTCTAAATGATCAAAAGTCACATTTTATACGCCGATCCTGCCCTTGCCTTGTTTTATCAAGAAAAATTTAATATTGCCACCTTTGTGAATCTTGCCAGCTCTGGGATAAGACGAGCCTTTCTTTGAGCTCCACGAGAGTTAAGACTGGGAAGAGCTTGGTAACAAGAAACCGACAGTGAGAATTCGAACGCAGAGGAGAATGTAACACAGGAAACAGATTCATCTGCTCTGTATACTGTAGACGTTGAAAAATGAAGTGCTTTGGACAAAAAGAAATATCAGATTTTTTCTCCCCCCTACCCCGCCACTGCTGGAATGTTCTGCTAACGCTGAACTGGAAACAAATCGAAGGAGCAAAGGAAAACTTGAGGAAAATAATACACATACTTAGAGTCTGTTTGGAGGGTGAGATGGCATTTAGAAACAAATTGAGTAGCTGGGATGTTTCTATTTGGTTGCAAGCTAGCCGCTGATATCACCAGAATCCTTTTCATGCTTAAAAAATTAGGCTAGGTTACCGGTCTTCAGTTTCGATTAGATCACTGCAAAATGAAAAATCCAGACGCAC
This sequence comes from Bos taurus, assembly GCF_002263795.3. Taxonomy (NCBI): domain Eukaryota; kingdom Metazoa; phylum Chordata; class Mammalia; order Artiodactyla; family Bovidae; genus Bos; species Bos taurus. The sequence goes on from NC_037329.1 coordinate 121,548,715, forward strand.
CAAGATATTTTTAAGGTGTAGTATTTCCAGTGTGCACAAACATTTACCCTGACCTTCCCTTGTGGGATGGGGTTTCTCTTGCACTGTATGCCTCCTTTTTCTGCTAATCTGTTTTCCATCTCCGCGAGGCCGCTAGACTTGTTACCCGTGTCCAAGTAATTCTATATTTTAGACAGGTGAGGTTAGAAATGGCCAGTTTATCCTGTGGCCACGGGATACACCATCTATATTAATTTCCTCTTCATTTCTTCTGGCTGAGTCTACTATTTCTCTGAAATATTTTTATTATGATTAAACATGAGTCTTTAAATATTTAAACCACCCCCAAGAGCGTGTATGTTAATTTTGAAAACTGAGGCTGTGTTTTCCATCAATCTTCCTGCTGTTTCTTTCTTTCTTTTTTTTCTTTCTTTCCACTCCTTGCTTCAACCATCATCCTGGCATTGGTTTAAGGAATCCAAATCTCACCCTTTCTGTGGCTTGAACCGGTGTCTGGAGTTTTGGTTCTAGAATTCCATCTGTTCTGGGCACATGTGCCCGGTAGCCTGTGTAACCAGTAACTCAAAGCTCCCCGGGACTTTTCTGTCTCTCCTAGATAATAAGAATCCTGAAGCTAGGCTGCACAGGTTGGGGCAGAGGCTCAAAGACGCTGTGTAGGTCTTCCTACAGTTTTTTTTTTTTCCTGTTTTTGCTTTTCCTTGGTGGCTTGTCAGGCTTCCCTCATGGCGGTAGTGGTAAAGAATCTGTCTGACAATGCAGGAGGCATAAGAGATATGGGTTCAGAAAGATCCCCTGGAGGAGGAGATGGCAACCCACTCTAGTAGTCTTGCTGGGAAAATCCCATGGGCAGAGAAGCCCGGCACATTCCACACAGTTGCAAGAGAGTCAGGCAGGACTGAGCACCTGAGCACCAGTGGACACGACTGAGTAACTAAGCACCAATGGCTTGTCACAAAATGGCTACTGTAGCTCCTGCCATCGTGTCAACATTCCAGATGAGACAAATAAGAAAAAACAACCAACAACATGGCAAAGGAGTGGGGGATTATCAAGGGAAGCTATTCCCCTTTTAAAGAATTTGTCTGTAAGCCCCACCTGACAACATGGCTGCCCCAATGGGGGAGGGAGACTGGAAAATCTAAGAAAAGCGTGTATGTAGTTGGGTATCTGGTGAACCCTACAAAATGGGAGTTGAAGAGCACAGACGGTGGGGAGACAGGAGCGAGAGCCCAGTTTTCTGCACACTCAGGTGAAAAGACCGCCCTCCTGTTTCTTTCATCCGTGTAATGCTGGTGCTGGGAGTTTAGCTGCTCAGTCGTGTCTGACTCTGGAGGGACCGTGGTTTCCTTCAGGGCAGAGAAAGTAGAGGGTCTGAAAACAGCAGACCCCAGAGGCCGATTCCCTTTCTAAGTCCTCTTTCCAGAGCAAGACAAAAACATTCCCTAGAGCAGGACAAAGGTGGTGTGCGTCTCCTTTACCTTCAAGGACCCCTCAGCACAAAGTTTGCAATTATTTTCCCATTAAGAAGTCAGACCAGGGAGAGAGGGTAACACCAGGGAGAGAGGGCGTAGGGTCTGAGAATTAATCAGCCTGGGAAAAGCTGGGTGACTCCTTGGACCCACGGGTAGCTGAGCCCACGGCCCAGGGAGAGCCCTGAATTTGTTTTATTCTCCTTGTCACAGACACAGGATGACTTAAAAATAGCGTTTGCATCCGAAATGCTACCATTCGTCTTCCTGAAAGACTCCAAATTTCCCCAAACCGTTGCAAAGAGCTGGATTAAAAGTCCGACCATCAATTCTGACCAGGGCACTATACCTCACCGATATGTGTTTCCAGGAAGGCTTGGTGGAAGTCATTAGCTAGGCAAGTGCTCAGTCACTCAGTCGTGTCCGACCCCATGCACTGTAGCCCTCCCGGCTCCTCTGTCCATGGGCTCCTTCCCAGGCAAGAAAGAACACTGCAGCTGGTAGTCATGCCCTTCTTCACATCAGCTAGGAAAAGGTGCTCCTAAAAATGTATTTCCCCGGTGGATACATCCAAGGACCCTCGCTGGCCCCCGGGGCTGAGTTGGTAATTCCCCTTAATTTTGCTTCCAGCCTCACAAGCTTTCCCTTGCATGAAGGAAAATTATCAATGCTCTTAATACAGTATTTACTCGCAATATTTTCAGTGGGCCATGAGTTAGGTTCCCTGAGATGAAAGATGATTTTAAAAATTGCTAAAGGTAATGATTTTTTATAGCTTAATTTAGATTATATTGAAAATTACGAGAGAGGGGAGAGAGTGAAAAAAAAAAAAAAACCAACTCAGGATCTCTGATACCTTAATAAACATCTCCTCGTGTTTGCAATTTAAATACTAACCTCCGTCATATATTTTGTGTATTCATATTTCAACAATAAGCATTCCTAGCATGGTAATATCTTTATTTCCATACTGTGGCTTTAATATACCACGGAGGGGCTGGGAGCAACGTTTCACCCAATAATTATTTCCGTTAGACCCAGCAGGCTTTAGAGAAGGGCTGTGGCATTTTTTCCTAGGTGGAAAAAAAAATTTTTTTTTTCTTGCCTCTGCTTTAGATGAACAAGTGAAAAGAACTGATTTGAAGCAACTCATCTTTGTTAATCCCAAACTCCTAATTTATCCCTCCTGCACATTGCCCCTTTGGTCACCGCAAGTTTGATTTCAAGACCTGTGAATCTGTCTTTGCTTTGCAAACAAGTTCATAAGGATCTGCAGAGACAGACGACTGTATATAAAATAGACATACAAGAAGGACCTCCTGTGTAGCGCAGGGAACTCTACTTAATACCCTGTACTGAACTCTATGGGCAGAGAATTTTAAAAAGAAGAATACATGTTTATGTATAAGTGAACCATGAATCTAAAAAAGAACAAAAGTGTGTATCAAGTGACGTATTCGTTGTTCAGTCGTGTCTGACTCTTTGTAACCCCCCAGGGACTGTAGCCCGCCAGGCTCCTCTGTCCATGGGATTCTCCAGGCAAGGATGCTGGAGTGGGTTGCCATGCCCTCCTCCAGGGGATCTTCCCGACCCAGGAATCAAAGCCACATCTCCCATATTGCAGGCACCAGGGAAGCCCAACTGTAACGGAATCACGACACAGAGTAAGTCAGTATGCTTTAATAACCTATGTGGGAAAAGAATCTAAAAGAGGATAGATATATGTCTATGTGTGATTGAACCATGAAAACACTTTCTGATGCTCCAAAGGTGGGGGAACACTAGTTGAGAGGAACGGAAATACATCAAGAAAAAGATGGGAGAAAAAAAATATCAGGCAGGAGACATAACAGGGAAAGATGGGGGGGAAATGCACCTTGTTTTAAAAACTAAAGATAGGTACAGTGCAATATTCAGTCAGTCAGTTCAGTTGCTCAGTCGTGTCCAACTCTTTGCAACCCCATGAACCCCAGCACGCCAGGCCTCCCTGTCCATCACCAAGTCCCAGAGTTCACCCAAACTCATGTCCATCGAGTCGGTGATGCCATCCAGCCATCTCATCCTCTGTGATCCCCTTCTCCTCCTGCCTTCAATCTTTCCAAGCACCAGGGTCTTTTTCCAGTAAGTCAGCTCTTGGCATCAGGTGGCCAAAGGATTGGAGTTTCACCTTCACCATCAGTCCTTCCAATGAACACCCAGGACTGATTTCCTTTAGAATGGACTGGTTTGATCTCCTCACAGTCCAAGGGACTCTCAAGAGTCTTGTCCAACACCGCAGTTCAAAGCATCAATTCTTTGGCGCTCAGCTTTCTTTATAGTCCAACTCTCATATTCATACATGACCACTGGAAAAACCATAGCCTTGACTACACGGACCTTTGTTGACAAAGTAATGTCTCTGGCTTTTAATATGCTGTCTAGGTTAGTGGAATATTACTCAACCATTAAAAAGAAAGAAATAATGCCATTTGCAGCAACACGGATGGTCTTAGAGATTGTCATACTCAGTGAAGTAAGTTAGACAAAGAAAGACAAATATCATATGGTATCACTTGTATGGAGAATCAAAAAAGGAATGAAACCAATGAATTTACTTACAAAACAGAAAGAGATTCGTAGACCTAGAGAATGAACTTATGGTTACATAAGGGGGGAAGGGATAGTCAGGGAGTTTGGGATGGACATGGACACACTGCTGTATTTAACATGGAGAACCAGCAAGGACCTGCTGGACAGCACAGGGAACTCTGCTCAGTGTCATGTGGCAGCCTGGATGGAGGTGAGTTTGGGGAAGAATGGATATAAGTATATGTATGGCTGAGTCTGTGAACCGTGAACTTCCAGATGTTCCAGCTGGATTTAGAAAAGGCAGAGGAATCCGAGATCAAATTGCCAACATCCTGGATGTTGGCTGGATCATTGAAAAAGCAAGCGAGTTCCAGAAAAACATCTATTCAATGATCCAACAGCTAGATCATTGAAAAAGCAAGCGAGTTCCAGAAAAACATCTATATCTGTTTTATTGACTGCGCCAAAGCCTTTGACTGTGTGGATCACAACAAACTGTGGAAAATTCTTAAAGAGATGGGAATACCAGACCACCTGACCTGCCTCCTGAAAAATCTGTATACAGGTCAGGAAGCAACAGTTAGAACTGGACATGGAACAATAGATTGGTTCCAAATCTGGAAAGGAGTACACCAAGGCTGTATATTGTCACCCTGCTTATTTAACTTCTATGCAGAGTACATCATGAGAAACGCTGGGCTGGAGGAAGCACAGGCTGGAATCAAGATTGCCAGGAGAAATATCAATGACCTCAGATATGCAGATGACACCATCCTTATGGCAGACAGCAAAGAACTAAAGAGCCTCTTGATGAAAGTGAAAGAGGAGAGTGAAAAAGTTGGCTTAAAGCTCAACATTCAGAAAAATAAGATCATGGCATCTGGTCCCATCACTTCATGGCAAATAGATGCGGAAACAATGAAAACAATGAGAGACTTTATTGTTTTGGGCTCCAAAATCACTGCAGATGGTGACTGCAGCCAAGAAATTAAGACACTTACTCCTTGGAAGAAAAGCTATGACAAACCTAGACAGCATATTAAAAAGCAGTGACATTACTTTGCCGACAAAGGTCTGTCTAGTCAAAGCTATGGTTTTTCTAGTAGTCATGTGTGGATGTGAGAGTTGGACTATAAACAAAGCTGAGCACAGAAGAATTGATGCTTTGGATTGTGGTGTTGGAGAAGACTCTTGAGAGTCCCTTGGACTGCAGGGAGATCCAACCAGTCCGTCCTAAAGGAGATCAGTCCTGAATATTCATTGGAAGGACTGCTGCTGAAGCTGAAACTCCAATACTTTGGCCACCTGATGCGAAGAGCTGACTCAATAGAAAAGACCCTGATGCTGGGAAAGATTGAGGGCAGGAGGAGAAGGGGACAACAGAGGATGAGATGATTGGATGGCATCACCAACTCGATGGACATGAGTTTGATCAAGCTCCAGGAGCTGGTGATGGACAGGGAGGCCTGGCGTGCTGCAGTCCATGGAGTCACAGAGTCGGACACGACTGAGCGATTGAACTGACTGAACTGATGGCTGAGTCCCTGTGCTGTTCACCTGAGACCATCACAACATTGTTTATCGACTATACCCTAATACAAAATAAGAAGTTGAAAGATAAAACTATCTGTATGCTATAAAGTAGGACCTTGTTTATCCATTGTATTCGATATCCTATGATAAATCATCATGGTAGAACGCTAACGTTATACTCAGTGGTTAAAGACGGACACCTGCTCGTGGCAGATTCACACTGCTGTACTGCAGAAACCAACACAATATTGTAAAGCAGTTGTTCAGTGCTAAGTTGTGTTCGACTCTCTGCAACCCTGTGGACTGTAGCCTGCCAGGCTCCTCTGTCCATGGGATTCTCCAGGCAAGAAGACTGGAGAGGGTTGCCATGCCCTCCTCCAGGGGATCTTCCTGACCCAGGAATTGAACCCAGGTCTCCTGCATTGCAGGCAGATTCTTTACTGTCTGAGACACCAGAGAACCCCCTATACTTCAATTAAAAAAAAAAAAAACCCAAAACACTAAAAGCGTAACAGATGGACAGAGGACCTTGGAGGGCTACAGTCCACGGGGTCCTGAGAGTCGGGCATGACTCAGTGGCTCAACCACCAATCACCCTCCAGTGTTCTCTTCACTGTGCCGCGTCTCCATCATGTCTGCTCCAGGGGCAGCGGCCAGTCCAAGAGGTGACCCATGTCCACACATCGTCAGTGCGTGTGTGACACTGTTTTCCCTGCAGCTCTTTTCCTGTGACAGACACTCAGGCATTTGGATTTCTGTTGCCACCGCCCACTCCACTCTACGCCCCATCCAACAGATGCTCCCAGGAGTCGTCTACGGGAGGTTTACTTTACAATCAACCTCCCCACGCTGCACTCCTTGTAAGATATTTTACGGCTCACATGGTGTGAGCTCGTCCGTGGTGGAAATGCCTCTCTCTGTGCGGCTTCAAGTAGCTCAGGGTGGTGGAGGCATGAGCAGGGCTCTGCATGGACCGCAAGAAAGAACGTGGGCCCTGCCCTCCTCCCGAGGCGTTCCTTTAGTGAACTCCTCCGTGGCTCTTCGGAGGCCCGCGGCGGCGGGCAGACAGCACAGGAAACCACAGGGCTCTTTGTTCTCTGGGGTAATTCGAGGTGCTGTGGCACAGGCTCGCTTCCATCCGCCCCAGCAGAAGCGGCTGTGATTTTTCCTGTCTGGTGTGCTGGCCAAGCCTCCTCCACCGCCCAGGACCTCACTGATGGGTCTTCTTTGATGAAGAAAGACAACCACGATGCCCGTGTCTGTGGGAATGCCATCTCTGGCCTGTGACTCACCGGGCGGAGACAGATGTGGACTCTGAGGATGGCAGGGGTGCTGAAATCACCAGAGCTGCTCTTGTCGGGCCAACTACCATCCTTCTACAGTGGAAGAGAAAGCCTCTATTCCCATCTTTTTCTTTCCGAACTTTTCATTCTGTTATCACAGAACCGGATGAGATTTCAGGGTTGACAGCAGTAGGGAACCCGCCTTTTATCAACTGCTTTGGGAGAAGGGAACACTCGGTCACTCAGGTCGACAACAGGCCACGATCAGATGGTGTCATTACCGCCTCTGTGCCATGATAATGTGCCATCCATTCCCACGGCGACGGGGTATGCCACCTTCCGGCGGCTCATACCGATCTACTGGGGGTCGCACAGATCTCGGACCGGCTACAGCGAACCGGAGAGCTGAGCAGCACTGAGAGAGACGCAGCAGCACAGCAGCAAAGTTCAGCAGCAGGCAGGCCATTGCGAGTAGCAGCATTACAGTCGTCCCTCGAACTGCGAAGATGTTCCGCTCATGTACCATGGTTGGGACATAATGACGCAATCTCACTGCTCACGCCAATACGATGTGTCGAAACGAAGATGACATGGTGCCACATACCCAGCTACCCTAGTCACGCTTGCTTGAGCCTGGAAAACTATTCCATAATCCGGTACTGCGAGGGATCGCCCTGAGTAGGACTAAACCCTCAGTCGTTGCGCGGTCCGCAAGAGCTCATAGACGACCTGAGTGAATCCACTTTCTTTAAGGTTATCGTACCATGAACAGGTTATTACCGAGGCCAGAGTTCGCTAGCTAGAGCTTGTCCAGTCGAGGTCCTTGCTGTGTGTTTGAGTGTTCTAAAAACAAGCGCTAGTGAGGTGAGCTAATCCATCCGTCAATCCACACTCCCTAACTGTCCTTCCCCGTCCTTCTGGCTTCTGAGGCAACGGTTCAAATGTGTAAATGATTTTCTCTCTCATAGTCTCTATTTGTCATTTAGAAGACCTAGTTCTTGTCATTTCCGAACGCAGGCGTCCACCCAGATAGTTTCTATCTGCTGAGCAGCAGTCTCGTATACGAAAGCCGAGAGTAACGAGCAATGAATGGGTATAACAGAGGGTGCTGCAGTCACTAACGACGAACGAAAGCATATCTCAAGATTGAATGGCCAATCAGAGAATGAGCGCGGGGGGCATAACACAATGGAATGGGACTGGACAATTTGAAGACACACTAAATAACAAGACTGAACCGGAGGCATTTGTGCCTCTTCACGATTGTTGAAATCTTATGCTTAATCAAATGAAATGGTCAGTATTTTAGAGGCTAGTGGCTCCACAAGAAGTGAAGTGAGTCAGACAGATGAAGGAGAACATATGCCGAAATATAATGACAAATCACACCATTATAAAGAAAGAAGAAAAGCTAATAGAAAATAAAAGAATAGAAATGAGAAGCTGTATATCCTGGTAGTCGCTGTCTGTCGCTGTGGAGTAGAGGGCAGGGGCGTGTGGGGCCAGAGAGGCAGTTCAATTCAGAGTAGTACTCTCAGGGTGACACCCTGCAAGAAGGCAAGGGACGAACAAGCAGATTTGCACTCAAAGAGACCCCTCGCTCAAGTACACAGGTAGGGAGTAAGAGTTCGCCAAGAGCGAGGAAAAGGAGAGGTCAGGGGGCGCTCAAGAAAGAGCCTAGAGTAAACCTTGAGGAGTGAGGGGGATTGGTTAATGATGGGTCCGAGCTGGACGGGATACTATGTAGGTCTATGTTCTCGAGCCTGGCTGATACGCACTACAGTGGACTGCAGCCCAGGGATCATGGGATTGTTCTTCTTCCAGGGGTAGACCGGTTCACAAGGTATTGGTGGGCCGACAAGTGCGGAGGCGCTGGAGAGGTATCTTCGAAATTTCGGGAACTACGTGGTTTCCTATGGATGAGATGACTGTGAGTGCTTCCAGGGACCGCGAGAATACTGAGTCAGGAGCATGTTGCCGTGCTCGCTTTCCCCTCACACCGTCGGAGCATTCATCACATCCTCCAGACTGACGATGAACCCACGCGCACACCAAGTGACTTCCGTGATGGACCACCTTCGGGTCTCCAAACCTCTCTCGTCGTAATATTTGCAGATTTGCGGGGGAGCCTATCTACTGGCTGGGCCCCCCAGACCGAGAGCTGGATATGCCAAGTAGCCACATTGGGAAAGTCCTGCACTTCACACGATTCCCGTCAATGCGGTCAACACAGAGCCACGCCTCTTTCGGGCATTGCTGCAGGCCAATGGTGTATACCTCCCTTATCCATTCCATTCTGGTTTTCTAAAGAAGACCCGGTGGTCACAGCATCTTGTTGAGGCGACTCTACAGTGATGAAGCATCTTGTGCAGCACCACGCATGCAGTCCAGTACCTTTCTGACCGACTATTTATACTCGTGGTTGGGGCGGGTCCTGTCGTCTCTCGGAGAGGGGCGCACGTTAGGCGCGCTGACACTAATAGGTTACAAGCATCATTCTGTGAGCAACCTGCTACATTTCCACGCTTCTCAAATTCCGAGCCTTCCTCGGTCACTTCTGCACCTGCTGCTGTTTCGACCTAAAGCCCCACACTTGAGCGGGGTTCACTCATGTCAATCTCATGCAGAGCGCTTCTGGACTCGTTCACAAGACCACACTCGAGAGTACACCGGCCCAGAATGATACGGCAGGGCTTCAAAACAGCTAGCCAAACATATTCCACTGCGGCGACCTGTCCGGATTGGAGACCAGGAGTTTGGATGTGTCTGAGTCGTCAGAGGGGTGTTCAAGCCAAGGGACTGCCGTCCCCTCCCTGCAGCAGTCGTACCTGAGGGGCTGAGGTGGTCGTTCTTGGGCTTTTGCTCCTGCTCTTCGCCCGCCTTCGGTTGTCTCAGCTTTCTGTGGCGTGCGGCACCTGGGCCACATGTGACTCTTCTCCTTGGCTCGGAGTGGTGGCCCGGCCTCCGCTCACCGTCTCCCTCCCATCCCACACTCACGGTCTCAAACATGCTCGCATCGCGAGTCTTGTCGCTGTGACTTCGCCTGATTCCCAGTGTCTCTTCTGTGTCTGCTATTACAGGGGTATCGGAGGTGACATTAGGATTGTAGAGCGGCGCCACCCTCACTGTCAGGAGGACTCTCCTCTCCAGCACCCACGTTGCGAACTTCCCATCAACTCTATCTGACAGAGTACCCGCCGTTTACTGTTGGCTCTCAGCAGAAGCGGATTCTCTCGTATTGTTGTGTTCTGGGCGTGCTACGGCAGTAGGCTGTCCGGGGTGAGGTAGAATCGTGAGTTGGTGACTAGTGGACGCGTTTTGTAGGTATAGCTTGCAGACACACGGAGCTATCCAAGTGGGCATCCCAATGACCCATTGGGGCCACACGCGCGCCGAGCGAACACAGAAATGCCTAATCGACATACATGCAAGGTAACCCAAACATTGTCTGTCTTGGAAGGAGGGCCTTAGAGAAGCACACTGCGATAAGCGTCGTGGGAGGGGATGAGAGAGGCTTAGCGCGCCAAATCAGGCACCGGAGCCCCACACACGACGTGAGTAGAGTATCACGGCACGCCCTCAGAGCCCCGTCGTGGGGAGTAAGTTGGTCGCGATGAGAGTGGCATATAGACAAGAGTTAAGGCAGCAGAAGAGGGACGAAATAAAATGCTAGACCGTGCACGCTCTATCTCTTAGGATCACGAGTCCAGATATGCAAACCACAGCAAAGCCCAGACAGAGGTTGATGGATCTTGGAGAGGGACTGAATAGGAGGACATTCAGGAAATACTGGACTGGCAACTATAGGTGATTCCTTATACCAATATGAATGTTTCTTCAGAATATAACCTTATCCGAGGCAGGAGTGAGGGGCTCTAAGAGGAGAGGAGAGTGTCATACGAGTGCAACAGTGAAGGAGTCTCGGGATATATATACGTGTACAGAAATGAGCTAGTGGGTGAACGCAGCGGAGCTGAAGAGGAGCAGAAATTATCATCACACCGAAGATTTGCGCAAAGCTACACTGACTACCCATGACAGAACCTTACAAAAACGGATCCGTTCACTCGACCCTCCATCGAGGGATAAGACACTCCTGACAGACGGAGTAGGGGTTGGACATAGCCCTCGCAGCCTCCTAGAGGAGACCTAGCCATCTCCGGAATGTGAAGCTCTATAGGTGGGAGGCACATTTACCACAAGCACTGACTACAAGTACGACACAAAGAGGCCCTTGAGGTGGGCATGCAGTCCGGATCGGGCACTCGGAAATGCAGACCGAGTGGGAGAGCCTCATCTGTATCTGCAGCGATCTCGCAGAAACGAGCGAACGGACCGAAGGTTTGGAAGAGTGTCTGTCACTTCAATAACTCGACGGTGTTAAATTAGTTCGCGGTAAAACCTCTCATGCACGCACCGTCACTGGGCACACAGGGGAACTCGGCTTGAGCAAAAAATGCGATCCGTTTTTCACATTCAGATCACTTCCATTATATGAAAGGATACAAATATGACTATATTATTAAGTGAGAATGAGGCGTATCACACATAAGCGTTACAAAGTCGCGTTGGTATTGCTGCTGTACGGCAACGTGACGATACTCCGGACGCCACAAGTGTACACAACACGCTTAGCCTACCATCCACTCGCATCTCTTGATCCCACCACGTCACCGCTAGTAGCTCATGCCTCTCAATCCCCAGACTTCCCCGCCGCACAGCCAGGCTTTCAGCTCAAGGTAATGTGACCCCGTTGTAACTGTCCATATGTTACAAGAGCTGGTTTTCCTGCGGAAGAGGCAGAAAGCGTGTATCCTGAGAGTTGATCTCGATTGCCAACTCATCCGACTGAGAGACTCAGCTTGGGAAAATAAGCACAGCACGAGGTCCAAGAACAATGTCATCCTATCTTTCTGCTTTTTCGTGGACGCCAAAGCCGTTGACGGTGTGTGGATGCGGACAGAAACTGTATGGAAAATTTCTAGAAGCGAGATGGGAATGGCCGAGCGAGTTACTCACCTGGGTAACCTGCCTCTTGAGATAAACTATTCTGTAGCGAGGTCAGCGAAAGTCAAACAGTCTCGTAACTGGATCACGTGATATACTTCGATACAAGATTCTCGGTTTCCAAATAGGAAAAAGGGTCTCACGCTCGAGAGATAGGGTGTCTTATCTCGATTCCCGACCCAGGACTGGAATGTAGCTTAGTGTGTACCTGTACTAGCTTGTTAAGTCTTATCACTACTTTATATACAAACGCAGAAAGGAACAACTCCATAGAAAAGGCAGGGAGAACTGCGAAAGACCCCACGCTTTGGTACCGAAAAGACTTTGCCGCGGTGCACGGACACTATCCAGAGAATCACCTCTCTAGATGGTCGCCAAGATAGGCCACACCACCTCATCGGCAGAAAGTGAGAGTGCAACTCAGAGACATACCGTTGCATGACAGTGAACACGAGGAGAGAGCGTGAAAAGAGGTGGGCCTCATCAAATAGCTCACACACATTCATGAGCTATAAATATTCGACGAATCTGGACGGCATGCCGGCACGAAGCATCCCTCACTCCCTGTTCATGGGAAAAGAGATAGTGGAACTTTCTTCACGCCCCCCGGGGATCTGGATCCCATAACTGAAGGGTGATTATCACTCACCTTTCCTTTTCAAGAGGAAAAAAAAAAAAATTAAAAAGGGGCTGTGGAGAACCGTGCTTCTCTGACAGCGCTTTCCAGAGAGCGGTGACGCGCCTCCTGTGCGGTCTGAAGCCAACAGGTCACCAGCCCAGTGGGTTCTGACAAGCCCCGAGACTCTCACGCATCTCGGGCTATTGCTCCTTCAGAGGCAGTGTGATGTCCCTGCACACACGGCGGGCCCCTTCGCAGGGCTGAATGGAGGGTCGATTCAAACGGGAAAAATCACAGGCACGGTCGCGTCTCTTCTACCCGTTACCAGATGCCTGCTGCCGACAGGGGCGGATGAAGGAGGGGCGCCTGGAGCCCTGCCCCGATGGGTGCTGTGGCTCAGTCGCTCACGGGCGGGACCGGCTCATCTGGGGACCCCGTGGACTGCAAGCCCCGCAGGCTCCTCTCGTCCCTGGATTCTCCAGCATGAGTACTGGAGTGGGGTGACCACTTGCCCCTCGACATCGTGGGAACCGGTCAGGGTCCGGAACGACTCTTATTTTTCTCTGCGAGCTCCCATGGAGAAAATTGAGCAAGACCTCAATCAAGATATGTTATTTACACACACTCTCAGCCCTTGACCAGAATGGGTGTAGAGACGGGCAGCTTATATGAAACTTTAAAATGTACACGCCTTACTCCCTTGGAAGGAAGTATGACCACCTAGACAGCATATTAAAAAGCAGGACATACTTTGGCCAACAAAGGTTCGTCCAGTCACGCGCAAGTGCGGTTATTTCCTGCTGTGAGGATCGACTGTACTCGAGATGCGCATGAGTCGTTGGACCCGCGGGTAACACGAAGGATTGAGCGCCGGGACTAAGGACTCAGAATGGCGTACTTGTTTGCACATTTCCTCCCTTTGTCACGAACGAATTGGTGGTGTGTTGGCGAAGAAAGGACCTCACCTGGAGGACTGGGGGTCCAATTGAGCACTGCCTGCACAACAGGACAGACGGCTGCACAGAGGCACGTAGTTCCCAAGATTCGCTGGGTGGTAGATCTTCTTTCAAAAATCATACGCCAAAGGAGATGCTTATTTCTGTTGCTGTGAAACAGGTAAACTGAATTGAATGCCGGCGAAGTCTATTCAAAGCTCATTCCATCATAGGCCAGAGAGTTTTGGGAAGGGTCAATCCTTTACAAAGCAGGACCTCCGCAAAACGAGAACTTATTGAGGGCAATCCATACTTAGGGTGGATATTCAGATATCTTGGCGTGATGGGACTGTGGGGAGGAGGGGAGAGAGAGTCGGCAGGGAGAGCGTGGGCGAGGATGAGGGAACATGGGGGAACACCAGCCCCTGCTGATAAGTTGTAAGGCAGTGAGTAGGACCGATAAGCAAGAGCAACATCTGCTGAAGCATGACATCCACGGGAGATACTGTAGCTGCAATTACGACGGTTCCTCAGTTAAAACCTACTGGCCTCGAGGAGGGTAAGTAGGTGGGTGGAGGATGGATACGATCAAGGGAAGTCTGGATGGGAGCGCTGCCGATCGAGCAGCTCGTCCGCTGTGCGTCTAATACTAGTGGAGAGATAAGCAGAGGCGACGCATAGAGTGTCTGGGAACCCAGGACGAGGCGAAACTCTGCTCAGTCGTTGAAATGCTGTAGGCAGCCTGTGTAGAAGGGTAGCTGGATGTGCATGAATGTTGGGGAGATACCTGGTGAATCACTTCGCTTAATGTGATATGCTTTGTCTCGGAGCCCGCATCTTTGGCGTGTCTGCACATCGTGAAGACAATACACACGGAGAACCACTCATGTTATACTGGTTACAACGCCCGGCCAATATCAAGCTTAAAGAATAAAACGAGTGGTTCATCTTAAGAGCTGCGCTAATGATCCGAACCTGCCACTCGATGTGCAATCACAATCAGTAAGAACCTTGTCGAGAGGGATTCCCTCTATCATGTTAATGCCGCTATTTGACATTCGCCTGTGTGCAAATTGTTTGTTCATCTCACACCGCTGGACAATCTTAAGTTATAGAGAGAAGATTTTTGTCTTTTTTACTGGAAAGGAAAGTGGAACTCAGTGAGAGCATGTCTTTATGAAGACAAGCTACTCCTGCACCTAGTCGGCTTCTCGGGTGAGACCCCCTCGAGTAATGACGTAGGCATTGCTGAGTGACACATCGAGGAGACGAGGGTCTGTGGGTTCTCGGTCGAAGGATGAAGATGCTGTGTGAGGTTACGTGTAAAAGAAGGAGTAAGGAAAAGCACAGGGAGATGGGGGGATCTGGGCCCTCAAGAAGGGAGGATCAGGAGAGATCCCGGTACGTTTTAGGGCGGGACTCTTAGTAGGAAGGGGAGCTGAGGGTGACGGAGAAGTGGTGCAGGAGTACGAGCGCTGGGAGATTGCAGACGTAGGGGTGGATGACGGCCTGAGTATGCCCACGGTGTGACCCTGGCGTGTGGGAGAAGGTAGAGGGTAGGAGGGAAGGGTCTTAGGTCCGCACGGCAGATATTAGTATAGAACTATCCTGCCTTTACTAGCTGCCGAGTTGCTAGGTATGAGGATGTCCTAAGAGTGCATTGCAGACTAACCAAAATCTCCTCGAGCTGAGCCAGCAATTAACTCCTCCAATGCTATACAAATATCTACTCTCTAAAACAGCACACGCATTTGCTATTATCAATAGTATATCGTCGTACTCGAACGACGAAAGCAACACTGTTGCTAGAGTATTGGTTACTAATCCGAGCATATGGACTTATCGTCACGTGGACGAGGACCTAACGACGAGCGGTTGTCTCTCTAAGGCGTCGCGTCCATCAGTGGTGTCTAGTGTCCTTGCTGGACAAGTGGGAGGGTGCAGGTTCGAGTGCGCCCAATGTTAGGCCTCGCTCTCAAGACGCAATGCGGAGAACCTGCTCTCACTCTGCTACCATGGGATTTGTGACTCGGAGGCCTAATGTAATTCACAGCTAAGGAAGCAGCGATCCCATCTTAGAGGATGTTAGCTCATTCGCCCTCCTTCGGGCTACAGGGTCTGTGCCCACCACAGCGCGCATAGGAAAGACCTCTCATGCGCTCTTCGCAATGTGTGGATCGCCAGGAGTTCTCTTTGAGCACTACAGAAGTAGCTACCGGGGTCAGTGGAAGCCCGCCCTCATTAGCTCGTCTACCTCCTACCACCGTCCAGCGCCAGTGTCCTCGCTGCCAACCGCGCCACTTGTTCCTAATAATGGGGGCCGCATGTCTCTCACGCCCCGCGGGTGCGAGCGCCCTAGGTGGTAAAGACCCGGGGCAGCTGCTGCGCCATGCCAGCGCACGAGGACATGGTAACCGAGCATTGCGCACGGTAAGTCGACATGGCCGTGGGCTATCTTTGGAATGTAGTGGTCCGCTGGAGGAGGAACACCTGCGACAAACCCACTCCAGTGCGTGCCTATCGCCTTGGGTACAGAAATACCCGCTGGAACCATGCAGGAGCCTGGCGGACCCTCATGGTCCCCTGGGCTCGTCACAGGGAAGAGTCACTCGCTGCAGGACCCGGGGAGAGAGAGTTGTCTTCACGCACAGAAATGCGCACCAGCAAAGTTCTCAAGTTATATGTTGGACAGAAGGCTGAACAGTGACAATTCCTGGGCAACGGAGACGTCTATTTGCTCACGAGGTAATTGGAGACTAGTGCGTGATCGTGTTCGCGCAGCTCTGCGCCGACGCGCTCAAACTGTCACCCGTCTCCTGGACGCGCTTTAGGCTGTCCAGTGAGGGCTCTGAGCCATTCCCAGTCGCCTCCTGATGCACCCCTCGCACCGGTATCCGGAGTATCCCGAACCCCTTGTCCACTGGGCCAACAAATACCTCCTGCCAGGCGCGGAGGAAAGGGGGCTGGGGGGGTGGGGAAGGGAGGCCGGAGGCGACCACAGCCATACTCGCCTCTACCGAGCGTGTTCAATGTGTCCTCTAAGCGAGGGGTGCATCTCTTATCCACCCTTATAACTTGACACGTAATCTCCCCTGCGAATGTGAAATCTCTCCCGCTCTCTCCACCCAACCTAGGTGCTGAAAAATGTCACATCCTTGAGGACAGGGGTGTCATAGCTGCACACCAGTAAGCGTGCTGAGTGCACTAAATGAAGTGGACCCGTGTATTGTCGGTAGGAGGAAAACATTCACGACTCATCTGGGCCTCACCTTCGTAACACTTCCTCCTCGCGGGCGCCGCAGGACAAGCGGTTTTAATTAAACAACTCTCCTACGTAGACCTGGTGTGTTCGGAGCCAGTAGGGCCAGAAATAAGGGGAGAAGGGGCGCTCAGGTAGCACACGTCGGTGCCTCACCTTACTGGCTGCTCGGGCCGTTCTAACTAATTGCTATATATGTAGATCACAGATAACAACATCTCTAATTCACACAAGTGTAGGAAACCAGCTGCAAGAGTTTCCCTGCGGTTGCACTGGCGAGCGTGTGCTTGTCGCGCGAGGGACTCAGGAGGGCCGTAGGAGGGTTGGTGGGGAACGGTCGCGTGGTTCCAATAGCTGAAATCTCAGTAATCGCACTATCACTTTAAAGATTTTATGACCTGTATCTCCTCCAACCTGGTACGCCCTGTTCACAGGTGATGGACCTAACGGGTGGCTCCCATGGCTGGACAGACGCGGGGTGGGACCTGTTTCGTGCTGTTTTAGGGCAAAGCACGCGCAAGTACGTAAAGGAGCAGGGCTGTAGCTGGGTGTAGCTTGTGAGGCTTGTGAATGTTCGCTGCTCTGAGCCATGTATGCGCGTGCCTGCACCTACGCGAAGGCAGTCGGTCCAGATTGTTAGCCCGTGTGCGTGTGCTGTTGTTGGCCCACTGTGAGAAGTCGCACGATGAAACCAAAAGGCAAAATGTGGAGAGATCCATTAAATAGAAAAAAAGATCCTTCCAGAGAGAAGGTAAGTAGAAGAAGGGTGCAATAGTAGGATGCGAATGAGAGGTCGAGACCGAACACATATGGAGGTTAAGTTTCGCATTGGAAAGAAAGGTGGAGCTTTCCATCTGTTGCACCTCTCCTTGTCGCATACAGCTCTCTTCTGTGGCACCAAGCTCAATCCTACCGTTCTCTAGTTGTGCACACCACCGCATGCGAGGCTATGAGTCTGTCACTCTTAGGATGGTCCGTGAACTGAATTGCGATGGAACGGGTTGTGGGCGGAATCGCAGTGCCGACTAGTGGCGAGCGTAGGAGCAATAACGTAGTGGGTTAGTTGTTGAGCGTTTTCTTGGATGGAGTTGTAGGTGTTCCTGTTCCAATTGTTTTTTTTTTTTTTTCCCTCAGAGGCACTTGTAGGGAAACCAAGGAAAACACACAGGTTCATCCCTGGAGCGGATTCGAGAAACCAGTCGGCAGAGGGAGAGGCAGTCTAGGAGGTTGACTTTTAGACGTCAGGGTCGGGCCCTGGAGCGGGTTGCCATGTCCTTCTCCAGGAGGCCTTCCTGGCCCGGGGATGGAACCCGGGTCTCCTGCATCGCAGGCAGACTCTTGACCGTGTGAGCCACCAGGGAAGCTCCGTCAGAAACATTCACCAAGTCCTCTAGCTTCCATCCGCAGGGCTTCAGGCACAGGGCCTTTTGAGTTCTCCGTCAGAAGGGCAAGAGAACATGGGACGTTGGTCCCTCCCCCCCCGAGAGAGGGTTGTTTGATAGCGGAGGCAGCTCGGAACACTTCAGGCTCCAGTCCCCCTCTCGGGTGAAGAACCACACGCAAAGCAACACACACACACACACACACACACACACACATATAGGACACGACTCTCCTATCCGGAAGTGTGTACCCCCGTTTCACGGAAACATCCTCTGGGCCCCTAAGGAACGTGTGGCAATCACTCTGGCCAAGGAGATAAGAATCCTCCACGGAGAGTTTCTGAAGTCTGGAAGGACCAGGTCGAGAGAAAAAGAGAGACGATTCCCTTCTGCTGAGAGGGGTGCTGTATGAAGCGACCAAGGGGATGTCCATCTTTCCAAATTCCCATTTTAAACCTCGTGTCCTTTTCGGTCCTTTGTTTTTCCCTTTGTATCTGGAAAGCAACAGGTGGAACGGTAGGTCCTTTCATTATTTTCTTTCTTTCTTTCTTTCTTTCTTTCTTTCTTTCTTTCTTTCTTTCTTTCTTTCTTTCTTTCTTTTTCCTGCCTGCCTGCCTGCCTGTCCGCCCGCCCGTCCCTCCATCTGTCTTCTCTCTGTCTCTCTCGCTTTTCACTCAGGTTAGGGAATTTAAAAAAAAAAAAAAAAGAGGACTCTGTATTTCTGCAGGTCAGGAAGCAACAGTGAAAACTAGACATAGAACCCAACAGGCTGGTTCCAAATAAGGGAAAGGAGTCCATCAAGGCTGTCTATCGTCACCCTGCTTATTGAACGTACACGCTGAGTACACATCATGAGGAGCGCTGGGCTGGATGAAGCACAAGCTGGAATGAAGATGGCCGGGAGACACATCCATCCCCTCAGATATGCACACGACAGCACCCTCACGGCAGAAATGAAGCCCAGGGTGGGTTTCCAAAGTCGTGTTCGTTTCAGGTGTTCAGTCTTTTCCCTTGGAGAGGTTCATGCAACATCATACGTCTACTTTCCCGTGCTGGCATAGTATATAGTAGGTGCTTGTGGATTCTTTGGATGTACAGTTTATGTGTCCATGTTCAACCAGCCCTCCTAAGTGGACCGTCCTGCCCTTCCTCCCCCCGCCCCAGCCCCCCCATCCTCTTTTCCTCAAGAAGTCAGGCATCCACTTCAGCCTCCTGTTCCTCAGTTCATCCAACCCCATGGAAGAAGTCACCCCTCCAGTTTTTCCATCGGTTCTCTACACCTCGCCTGATGGTGGCGGGTGACTGGAAGACTGACAGTTCTGAAGAACTTTGCAAGAGCTTTGGGTGAAGCGTGTCCATCAGTAAAGACCATGGAAGGTATGCCCCACGTGGCAAACACCATTGCTTTGAGTTGTGGTCGGTTTGCCTGGCTTCAGTGAGGGACGGAAGGGAGGCTTCCACCTTCCACAGAGAAAGCTATCCCTAGCGTACCAAGGACGTTTGACAACCCCCCGCCACCCCAGGTTACAGGCGCGACAGGCCAGACTGTAGCAATCATCATGTCCAGGGTGTGTTTAAAACAGGCAGACTCATCTTAAAGGCACTCTGTCCTGTGAAGGTGGAGGGAGGGGAGCGAGAGGCAGAGGGACGACGACAGAGGAAGGAAGGAGAAAAAGAGGGGACAGGAACACACAGAGTGGGGCGGGGTGGGGGGGGGGGTGAGGCATGTGTGGCGTGTCTGTGACATGCCCAGGTGGTGTTGCGTGGGTGGAGAGTGTGCGGCCGTGTGTGTGTGTGTGTGTGTGTGTGTGTGTGTGTATGGGGGGGGGGGGTAGGTGTGTGGTGTATAGCTGCCACGGGGGGCCGTGTGGGCGGCATGGGTGTGTGCGTGTGGCGTCCGCCTGTGGGTGCGGGGGCAGAGACAGAGGCCGAGAGACACAGCCAGGCAAAGGACAACGCAGTGTGTGTGTTGGGGGGGCGGGGAGGGGGTGGTGGGGGTGGGTGGTGTGTGGCCGGTGTGAAGGGCCCTGCGTGTGTGTGGGCGGGCTGTGTGTGTGGTGTGGGCGGCATGGGTGTGTGCGTGTGGCGTGCGCCTGTGGATGCGGGTCTGGGGGGGCGGGGTCAGAGACAGAGGCCAAGAGACACAGCCAGGCAAAGGACAACAAAGTGTGTGTGGGGGTGGGGGGGCCGGGGGGGGGAGGTGTGTGTGTGTGTGGCCAGGTGGGGGGGAGGTGTGTGTGGTGTGGGGGTGGCGGGGCGGGGTGTGAGAGTGTGTGTGTGTGCGCGCGCGCGCGTGTGTGTGGGCATGCATGTGGTGTGTGGGCAGAGGCAGAGCGTCACATCCAGGCAAAGGACAACGCTGTGTGTGTGTGTGTGTGCGTATGTGTGTGGTGTGGGCCGGGTGTCTGTGTGTTGGGGGGGGAGGGCGAGGCAGTGTGTGGCGTTGTGGCATGCTCAGGTGGTAGTGCGTGGGTGGTGTGTGTGGCCGTGTGAGTGTGTTGGGGTGGGGGGGGGGTGGTTCGTGTGTGGTGTGGGTTTGTTGTGTATAGGTGCCACGAGGGCGCGTGTGGGCCGCATGGGTGTGTGCGTGTGGGGTGCGCCTGTGGGTGCGGGTCGGCAGAGACAGAGGCCGAGAGAGACAGCCAGGCAAAGGACAACGCTCTGTGTGTGTGGGTGTGGTGTGAAGGGCCCTGCGTGTGGGCGGGGTGTGTGTGTGGTGTGGGCGGCATGGGTGTGTGTATGTGTGTGTGGCGTGCGCCTGTGGGTGCAGGGGCAGAGACAGAGGCCGAGAGACACAGCCAGGCAAAGGACAACAAAGTGTGTGTGTGTGTGGGGGGGGGGGGGGGGGGCGGGGCGGGGGAGGTGTGTGTGGTGCGGGGGTGGCGGGGCGGGGTGTGAGAGTGTGTGTGTGTGTGCCCGCGCGTGCGTGTGGGCATGCATGTGGTGTGTGGGCAGAGACAGAGGCAGAGCGTCACAGCCAGGCAAAGGACAACGCAGTGTGTGTGTGTGTGTGTGTGTGTGTGTGTGTGTGTGTGTGTGGTGTGGGGGGAGGGGGTGTGCGTGGGGGGGGCGGGGTGTTTATGGGCTGTGTGTGTGTGGGGGGGGATGCGTGTGTGCACGCCGTGTGGGGGTGGGGGTGGGGGTGTGTGTATGGGGGGAGGGGGTAGGCGTGTGGTGTGAGTGTGTTGTGTATAGCTGCCACGGGGGGCCGTGTGGGCGGCATGGGTGTGTGCGTGTGGCGTCCGCCTGTGGGTGCGGGGGCAGAGACAGAGGCCGAGAGACACAGCCAGGCAAAGGACAACGCAGTGTGTGTGTTGGGGGGGCGGGGAGGGGGTGGTGGGGGTGGGTGGTGTGTGGCCGGTGTGAAGGGCCCTGCGTGTGTGTGGGCGGCATGGGTGTGTGCGTGTGGCGTCCGCCTGTGGGTGCGGGGGCAGAGACAGAGGCCGAGAGACACAGCCAGGCAAAGGACAACGCAGTGTGTGTGTGTGTGGGGGGGGGGGGGGGGGGGGGGGGTTGGTGGGGGTGGGTGGTGTGTGGCCGGTGTGAAGGGCCCTGCGTGTGTGTGGGCGGGCTGTGGGGTGTGGTGTGGGCGGCATGGGTGTGTGCGTGTGGCGTCCGCCTGTGGGTGCGGGGACAGAGAGGCCGAGAGACACAGCCAGGCAAAGGACAACGCAGTGTGTGTGTGTGTGGGGGGGGGGGGGGGCGGGGAGGGGTTGGTGGGGGTGGGTGGTGTGTGGCCGATGTGTAGGGCCGTGCGTGTGTGTGTGTGGGGGGAGGGGGGCGGGGTGTGTGTGGGTGGGGGGGGAATGCATGTGGTGTGTGGGCAGAGAGGCAGAGCGTCACAGCCAGGCAAAGGACAACGCTCTGTGTGTGTGTGGGTGTGGTGTGGTGTGAAGGGCCCTGCGTGTGTGTGTGTGTGGGGGGGGGGGTGTGTGTGGTGTGGGCGGCATGGGTGGGTGGGGGGGCAGAGACAGGCCGAGAGACACAGCCAGGCAAAGGACAACGCAGTGTGTGTGTGTGTGTGTGTGTGTGTGTGGTGGTGTGGGGGGAGGGGTGTGCGTGTGGGGGGCGGGGTGTTTATGGGCTGTGTGGGGAGGGGGGATGCGTGTGTGCACGCCGTGTGGGGGTGGGGGGTGTGTGGGTGTGTGTGTGGGTGTGTGTGGTGTGTAGGGTGTGCCTGCAGGTGGTGCGGGCAGAGACAGAGAGACGCAGCCAGGCGCCAAGGAGGACGCAGTGTGTGTGTGTGGGTATGCACGTGGGGGGTGTGGTGTGCGGGCGGGCGGAGACAGAGAAACGTGCATGGATGGATATCCCGCATCATTCGCTTGTGTTTCCTGAGCGCGTTCATCACCTCCGCGATCCAGACCACTCCCGTCCGTGACAGGTGACTCTGCCACCACCAGCCCGCACTTGTTCTTTTGGCAGGCAGACAGGGGGGTGTTCTGAGCTGGCGGCGGGGGGCGAGGGGCGCGACTTGCTGTCCCCAAGCCAGCTTTGAATCCTCGCGCTCTGCCCCTGAACCTGACTGGAGCAAGTGGATCCGCGTGCTCTGTCGTGGCTTTGTCGTTTGAAATCCTTGGCGGGAGACGGAAAAGCCCCCACATGCCAAGGGGGAGACAAGGCCCCAAAGAAGGAAGTCAGCTCCCTTGGGTTCAAAATAGCTGTCCTCCAACATGGATCAAGTTTCCCCCACACGAGATTTCCAATCCAAACCTGAAAAAGCCCAAGGGGGCTAAACCCATCCCGCCCCGTTGACCTGTGGCCCAAGGTGCCCCTCCCCCCACAGCCTCCTTCCACAGCCCCAGGGCATTCAAGAGTTCGCCGGCCCCGCCTGCCTGCTCCATCCGTGGTCCTCCCGCCCCCCCTGCAGGACCCTCTAAAAAAAGCGACCGACAGGCAGGTGGCGCCCGACAACCAACCCGCTGTCCGGAGAGCCGGCCGCAGCCTAGAAGCTCCGAGGGAGACCAGCAGGGACTCGTTGCCAAGACGGGGCCCATCCTAGGGCGCAGTTTCTCCGCTCAGTCAGCGACGCGGACAGGAAAAGAGGACACGCCGACACTTCTCGGGGACGTCCCTGGGCGAGGTACGACGGACGCGGGGAGCGGGGACAGGCGGGGGGGGAGGGGAAGGATTCTTGACAACCCCACCCACGGGGCAGCGGAATGCACTCCCAGCCTAGAGGGATCTCAGGCCAACGTCAGGCGGCGCGACCTCCCGCCCCGAAAAATAACTCGCCATCTTCCCCGCTCCTGTCACCACTCCTTGGGTGTGCCAGGAGAAACCCCTTTTGTGAACCCGACCCCGACCCCGACCCCGACCTCTTTCAGCAAAAACAACGTTCAATATGACAAATAAAGACCTTCACGTTAGAAATGCGCACTCGTATTGTGGCGATGAAACAAAAGGCAAAAGCACACACTCATCACACACATAACCTCAACCAACCAGCTCGATTCATCTGGAAAGAAAATGCAAACGTCAGAGAGCGGGTCCATCTGGCGGCTCAGCCCGCCGAGGCCAACTCGAGCCCGTAAGAGCACATCGATCCGAGAGCTGACCAGGAAGAGGCCAAGTGCCGGCGGGCCGGCTGGTCGACCGGGCTCGGTCGCCCTCCGGAGGCCAAGTGCCGGCGGGACGGCTGGTCGACCGGGCTCGGTCGCCCTCACGAGGCCAAGTGCCGGCGGGACGGCTGGTCGACCGGGCCGGCCCGCCCTCCGGAGGCCAAGTGCCGGCGGGACGGCTGGTCGACCGGGCCGGCCCGCCCTCCGGAGGCCAAGTGCCGGCGGGACGGCTGGTCGACCGGGCTCGGTCGCCCTCCGGAGGCCAAGTGCCGGCGGGACGGCTGGTCGACCGGGCCGGCCCGCCCTCCGGAGGCCAAGTGCCGGCGGGCCGGCTGGTCGACCGGGCTCGGTCGCCCTCCGGAGGCCAAGTGCCGGCGGGACGGCTGGTCGACCGGGCCGGCCCGCCCTCCGGAGGCCAAGTGCCGGCGGGCCGGCTGGTCGACCGGGCTCGGTCGCCCTCCGGAGGCCAAGTGCCGGCGGGCCGGCTGGTCGACCGGGCTCGGTCGCCCTCCGGAGGCCAAGTGCCGGCGGGCCGGCTGGTCGACCGGGCTCGGTCGCCCTCCGGAGGCCAAGTGCCGGCGGGCCGGCTGGTCGACCGGGCCGGCCGCCCTCCGGAG